>NC_135225.1:3036928-3191928 GCF_052324685.1 Brachyhypopomus gauderio | reverse complement strand
TTATTATATATCTTAATAACCCAGGGAAGACCTCACCCGAGTGACAACACTCACTCATCTCAACACTGAGCTGGGTAGACCACATCCCATCATTTATATATTATTATATAATATTATAATAATATTATTATATTATATTATTATTTATATATTATTATATGTCTTAATAACCCAGGAAGACCTCACCTGAGTGACAACACCGTGCTGGGTAGACCACATGCCATCATTGATATTATTATATATTATCATTATTATTATATTATATATCTTAATAACCCAGGAAGACCTCACCTGAGTGACAACACTGTCCTGGGTAGACCACATGCCATCATTTGACTTTGAAGCAACTTTGAAAGACAGGCTGACAACCAGCGTTAGCCAGCTAGCTAAAACAAAAGTCCTCCAGCGGCGCCTGACCCACAAACGTGGCAGTTACAGGAACAATATAAACACGATAACGTGTATTAAACACAGATAACGTGTATTATAACGAATATTAAACACAGTGAAGCTGGATAACGTGTGTATTAAACACGGTTCCGCTTCACTCGGGCAGCCGGACCCAACCCCGTCAGCACCGGCCAGGTTACCTTGGCAGCGCCACCGTCCACGGAAGCCGCGGTGTAACCACTTAGCTAGCTACCTGGCTAATACAAAAGAGTTTAACTTGGCAAAAAAGACAATACTTTTTGGAAGTATCAATCGAGAAAAAATGATAAAATGACAACGTACCGAGTACAGTCCACAAAGTGTAAATAAAACGAAGCAGGAGGAAGCGACGTAAACAACGGCCACACTGAGAGCTAGCTCGCTAACCGGCTAACGCTAGCTAGCATGACGGCTAGTGTTTAGTAGCATAGACGAGCTAACAACGGGCGCCGCTGCTGAGGCCGGCGACCCTCTAGCTGTTTACATGAGACGTATAAAAGTGTGTTCAAAACATGATTTGCTTCATTGCTTTTATAAAAATAAAAGAAAATAATTTTATGCGCTTAGGGGGGCCTCTTCTCTACAAACCTCACACCTCTTAGTTAGACCCAGGGACAGAGCCAGAAACAGCCCATTGTGACACGGTGTGATTGGCACAGTAGAAACCCTATGAAGTCAGAGTTTGTTTGGGCTCCGAGCGCTGTACTGTCCAATAGGGAGAAAGAGAAGGCGGGGCTAGTCCTTGTACGGTGGCGGTGGAACGACGTTCTCGGCGTTTCCCGGATGTCTATTCTGGTTTCTAACAACATAGCTGACACATGCAGACTACGCGTGACTGTTACCTAGAAATGACATTGTCTATCTGACATTTAAAGAAAATAGATCAATTAAATCCATTTTCATTCTCCTGAGCTAGAAAAGTATTTTTCTATTTTTTTTTGACAAAATTAACTAAACAAAATAAATAAATAATAAAACATTTTCGTTGAGTGACAGAAGACCCAAAAACAATGCAATTGTGATGCAGTGAAATTTAGTATATGCATAATTATGCATAATATATAATTTAATAATGCATATTTATAATTTTGTATATGCATATTATTATAATGCATAATTAGTTAAAAACGCATATTCTTTAACTAATTAAACTTATTTCAACCAGCTGCAACATATCTATCTGTCTGCATGTCTATCTGTGTATGACCCAGAGAACAAAAGTTTTGCATTAAAGATTTTGCAAATGACAAAGCAATATAATGCACGTGATCTCTTTTCATAAGATCATGAAACATGGCACGCTCATAGTTTGGGACCCTGAACTGCCCATAATCAAATCATGCATTTTGCATATCTCCTGAGACAAACATAACGCACAAAAAGGTGATGTAACCTTATGTTTGGATGGTTACAATTATTCCATGTTCAGGTAAAAATGGTGAACACAAAGATTTACTTTAAAAATGTTTAATAAAGACGTTTAACTCTTTTGCCGCTGTCGTTTGCTTGCTTGCTTTCAGATGCCCCTTCAGGCCACAGAGCTGTGCACCCAGCACAACATAGACACAACGTAAGAGCTCAGGCATGGACCAGCCTGTGGAAGAGGTGAACACAATTGTCTCCCATCACATGGTCCCATCCAACTGCAGTCTGTTGGAATCTGTTGACTTGATCCTTCAAGTACGTACCCAAATGCCAGTCACAGCTCTAACACATGTACAGTGGTTATGACTACAACATCCGTGTCCACAGTGTGAAGGATAATCTTTTAAAATACTTTTCTCACAGTGCCCCCCACACACAGTAGCATCCTTGTATCTGGGACTAGGATTAGCATTAGCAATTGTAGATTTGGGGCAGAGCTTTATAAAAAACATACACAACAGTTGTATAAGTGAAGGCTGGTTACTGGTTTTGAGTGCCAGTCTTGTTCTGGGAAGGTCTATTCAGTCTATTGTTCTGGACTGGTACCATTAGAGGTAGGTCAATCTGAAACATTGTACCAGTTGTTACTTCTTTGCATTTGAAAAGTGAAATTAAGTTTAAATAAACAAGATGAATTTCATCTTATACTGCATTAAAAATAATTAAGCATTTAACAATAAAATTTATATTTTGTTTTCTATTGTGGTCACAGTTCACTTTGTTACTTATTGCCACAATAGACAATATAACCCATTTTATTTTTAAATGTAACTTTGCAATATTCCTTCATAGAAATGTATGCCTTGCATTAAGTTTCCTGTATTTACAAATGAATAGCTGCTGCTTGGGAACATTTGCTCTGGAACATTCCAAGTTTGTTTCTATAGTGGAATGTTTTGTTTCCCTTCACCGTCTGTCAATACAGCTTTTGGGTGGAATCTCAGCTGACTCTGGTTTCCCTCTACAAATGATGTAATAAATGGTTGAGATTCCAAATTCGACACTTATACACCGAGCTAGTCTAGTGATCGCAATTGCTCCCAGAATGTCTAGATTCATTTCCAAGAGCCAGATCAAGCTGAACCTGGGCAGAAAGGGAATTTCAGTGGAGAGATTAGTTGAAGATTAGGCCTAATACAACTGAGCAAATGGGCCACAGAGAAAGCGGAACTGCATCAGTATAATGTGGCATAAAGAATCTGTAGACCAGTCTAATTCAGAGCCATTTAACAGTGGGGGGTGTGGGCCCAGTCAGAGTGAAATGAAATGTTGTAAATGTGATGTAATAGGCTACACAGTGTGTGTTTGGGATACATCCTAATAATTTCACTATGAGTGCTTTGAAACTAGTTTTGCATTTATGCTGCAAAACCATCATCCAGCATTCAAAACAGCACATATGTAAAGCGCACTAGCAGTGAAATGAGAACACACAGAATCTTTGACTTCTTTAGAACAAAAATATTTAACATAAATGCACTAGTCTTCAATGTCTACGAATTTGTCTTAATTTTCAAAATCTGTTTATGGAAGAAATGTGAAAAAGCAAATCTCACTCTTCATAAATGTCATAAAATATATTTTCTTTAGCTTACAAAAATTATTTCACATGCAACACAAAAAACGTATAAAAACCGCTTCAAAAGACAGTGTGCATTAATGTTGACAATCTTAAGAGCTGTATGGCGCACAGTAACGCGTGAGAGTTTAAATTCAACCATACACGAGACCATGTCCGAGGAATGTCTTTCCACAAATCACATCAGTCTGATTTTATAGGATGCACAACTGATAAAGTGCTATACTGAAAATGAAATAAAACAAACTGTTATTAATCTAAATAGCATTTCATGGAAGCTACATAAGCTACTAATCAGAGGTGAATTTCTAGTTAATATTTTTCTTTATCAAGGTTTTTCATGAGGACATATTTCCAGAATTTATAAATTACCAATGAACATTGTTAATACAGTATCTTCTAGTTTCTGTAAGTCTGATAAATATCTATACACGATTTCACAAACAGAGGATTTACTTTTTTAGATTTAGTCTCCACCAAACACATTAAGAGGATCATCAAAAATACTGTGGCCCAGTTCCTCTGCTGAGTTGGGTTCCTGGGTGGGCTTCTTCACCTGACTGGAGGCAGCCCCTACTGGTTTAGTCACTCCAGATGAGAAAATATCATCTGTAAGGAACAGAAATAGCAGTGAACATCTATAAAGAGAGACTAATATGCACAAGCCAGCCCTGTAATGACTTACCCATGTCATCACAGCTCTAATGACTTACCCATGTCATCGTCAAATATGGATTTAGTCTCCACTTTCTTCTTCAGTTTCTTCTCTTTTGTCTTTGTTGTGGGAGTCAGATCAGCAAAAATGTCAACATTGTCATCAAACAAGCTTGCGTTCAACGACCTTCCTTTAGTTTTTTTAAGACCTTTGGAGGGTGTTTCCTTTGCATCCTGTAAAGACATTTTTAGATGCGATCAGTGATGGCGGTCACAAAGTCAGGATGGAACAAAGTAAAAGGCAGCAACATCATTTTTAAATTTTAAACCTCTTGCTAACAAGTTCGGCTCGAAAGAATTCACTCAAGACGGCCCAATTCAAAACATCAGCACTAAAACTTACATAATTAAAGATAAACTGAGGATTAAAAATACCTGAAACATGTCTGTTTTGGTTAAGTTGGCTGGAGCCTTTGAGTCTTTTCTCTTGTCTGTTCTGAAAATGTCAGCATCATCCTCTTCATCATCAAGGAAAGGCACAGCCTTAGCTTTCTTGACTGGTTTCGTCTTGACCGTAGCAAAGAGGTCATCGCCATGGTCGTTAAAGATGGACACAGTTGGGTCTTTCTCTGAGGCACTGCCGGCGTTTTTCTTGGACGTGTCTTCAGAGGCCTTTGCTTTGGGTTGCTGTGGGGTAGCATTTTTAGGGAGGGAGGGGGACGTAAAGAGGTCCCCCGAGGCAAACAGGTCGTCCTCCGCGCTGGGGGGCCTCCTCGGCCGTACCTCCACACCCGCGTGTCTGTGTGCAGGAGCTGTAGTGGTGGTGACAGGCAGGGTGAGGGCGGAGGGCCTGGCCAACACGGGACTGAAGGCAGGCAGCGAGGAAGCAGTGGCAGCTCCAGGAGAGACCTGGGGAGCGGCGTGTTCCTCCGGGCCCGCTCCGAACGCCTCCTCCGAGCTCCCCGCCGCCAGCTGCCTCGCCGCCCGTGTTTGGGGCCGCCTTCGTGTTGCGCCTTTAACGCGATCCTGCACGTATAAGGTCAAAGGGGAAAGTCAGTGCCTTTATAAAACACCAAGTCTCTAGGAAAAAAAAGAACAGTCAATTCAATTAGGGGAGAAAAAAGCACACGGACGTGAGTCAGTGAGGCGTCTTAACCTTTTTGTCAAGGCAATTAGAAGATGACTCATAAATGGTGCCTCCAGAATTGGGCATTTTCCCAGAATTCTGCACAAACACACAACTTCACCTTGCAGCCACAGCACGACCCACCTTGTTGGCGTTCTGCAGCGTGGTGACTTGAGCCGGCCCATCAAAACTCACCCCTCCATCACTGGGGAGCACCCGAGGTTCAGGGGTGCCGGCAGAAGCCGAGGGCAGGCCTATGGCTCCAGCCGGGCCGGGGACCGCAGCGCCTGTCCCGGGCCCACGGGCCGCTGCTCCGGGCAGGAGGCTGGAGGGGTTGATGGCCAAGCTGGCCTGAGGACAGACGGGAAACGAAAGCTCGGGCATGAACGTCACACAACATACACTGCACACTAACGCTAAGTGGCACATCAGGGCCTTCTGGTGTTAGTTTAGAGCGCTACAGGAATCAGAACAGATGCTCGGATGGACAAAAGTGTTTAGAAGTACAGACTGTTTGGCAGTCAGTGTATATTGGCTTCATTCCAGTGCCTTACTGTATCTGAATACATATCAGATATGAAAGGAGAGGTTAATAATAATAAAAGCATAAGCAAGAAACCTCTGAAGTAAAGATGCATGCGGAATTCAGGCATTATAAAGCATCCCGAAAGATGTCTGCAGAGTACGAGAATAGAGCTTCTCAAAGAACCATACGTAGCCAGGCGGCTACAGGAATCTGTAGCTAAGGCATAGTGGAAATAATTCTTATAGAGCAACAGAAATTAATTAAATTAATGAAACATTACTTGAAGTTTTCCGATCCTTGAAGATGTTTCTTTAGATTTTACAGGGCCTGCAGGTTTCTGTGCAATTAATGACAATGATTATATTTTAGCTTAAAAAAAAAAAAAACACCAAACTGAACAAGTATCTATAGTATCTAATTACTATAGGTCCTGCAATATACTTCAATAGGTTCTCAATGTTCTCAACAAAAAAAAAAAAAGTCAGTTCTGAACAGTGAATTGATTTAACTTTGTTAAAAAAGACAAGGATTTTTGCATCATGAAAAGTCTTTAAAGTTCACACAAACAAATGAAAGACTGAGCAGGTGCGGTCTCTTCCCCGGTCTCTTCCCCGGGTCTTACCTCACTGTCAGCTGAAGACACCGTGCTCGACTCTCTCTCTGCTTCAGCCTTCTTCAGCTTGCTGGGCTTCACTGGTATTTTCTACACGTGGAAATTTTACATTAACATTGTGAGAATCATGTGCTCCCTCATTTTCCCCCTCAGGATTTTAGAACATCAGCGTCCCTGTCCGCGCCCACCCACACGTCTACACTTCCTGTGAACGATGAAGGACACTAAAGTACCGGAGGAGCTTTTGGCTTCGCCGAGCTGAACAAGTCGTCATCATCATCTTCCTCCCCAAACAGTGTGGGACCAGCAGGCTTGACTGAGCCGGTCAAAGGTGCCTGGAACCAGACCAGGTGCATTAAAAACACTCAGACACACATTAGCAGTAACTGCATGAGGAGGAAGTGTTTTTGGACTCTTGTGAAACACGTGTATAATGTAACTGGGGCCCAACGTTGTCCTGATTCCTAAAGCTCACAGAGAGATCAGCAGAAGGAGCAAACAGGTCCACGTCAGGGTCGTTGTCTCTCTGCTGCGTCTGACTGAAGAGCAGCTCCTCATCCTGGAACACACCTGTGCTCTTCACACGCGGCTTCTGCTCCTCACACTGAAACACAACCAGCATCATTAATGTTGTACACACACACACGGTCACACACGCACACACACACAGGTAACTGAGAGCCAACCTTTAACATGCTTTTGTCTGTTGGCTGGGTTGCTATAGAACCAGGAGATACGCCATTGGGTTCCTCTTCATCGTCTTCATCGTCAAACAGGCTGAGTGTGGTTTTCTTGGTCTTCTTGTCTGTGGTCTCTAGGGGCGGCGGGGGTTCCTTCTGCCAGTCGAGACCACCAACATCCTCCAGCAGACTCTTGTCCCGTTTCTGTGGCACAAGAAAGTAAATAAAACAAAGAAAAATAAACCAGCAGGCATGGACATCACCCAAAACACTGATGGCATTTCCAGCTAAAATGATATTCATCTGTGGGTTGAGAACACACGGGGCCTGTGCTCACCTTTATTGCCTCTCCACCATCTCCCAGCACATTAACTCCTCCAAAGAGACTAACAGCCCCACATGGCTTCTTCTTCTTCTTCTCCTCCTCCTCCTCCTCCTTCTTCCTCTCCTCCTTCTCCTCAGAGGAAGGCACAGCCAACACGGGGGTCTTGTCAGAAGGTCTGTCCTCAGCTACGTTCTCTGGCGAGGATAATACCACCTTTGTTTGCCCCTGAGGAGAAGGGGCCACAGAAGCATTAGCAGGCATCTGAAACACACACACACACACACACACACACACACACGGGTTATTCTCAGCTGACTGGTCTGCTTACAGTCTACGATGTGTTTCACTGTTCCTGGATATATAATTATTTATGCAAATAAATAACTCAGAGACTATAGCTTTTATGGCCATTAGCAACTAATAAATAATAGAAAGTTAATTGCGATTAACACTGTAAAACAGTAATTAATTAAATTTGCATTTCATGAGTCACTCACTCAGATCTCAACATTACTTTTAAAGCCCTTTTCTCGCTTAGCCAAAAACATACTTTGCCCCCTGTTGCGGTTTTGTTTGGAGATGACTGGAAACCAAAGAGTGATCCTTTGTCTTCATCATCTTCATCCTCAAACAGGAGGGAGACTCTCTGTGGCTTCTTCTGACTGCGAGGACAAACAATCCGTCTCTGTGATGGTGCAGCCACTTTCACACATTTATCATCATCACAATTCTACGTTCCAATGTTACTGGTGCAATTTGGGAATAGTGAGGTTCACTCTTTGAAAATGGTGGCATGTGCTTGTGTGTAATTTAGTGGTTCTTGTTAGAAGAAATACTTTTGTCAGTCACCTCGACTCCTTTGTGACTGCAAATAGATCATCATCATGGTCTTCAAATAGAGTGGTTTTCTGTGGTAGTTTGGCACTGAGCAGCCTGGAGGGGGCGCTAGTGCTGGTCTTCATGCCACCACTCCTCACCTCTGTCGCTGGACTACCGGAGCTCATCCACTGGTCCTGATGCAACAACAAACACAAACACAGAGGAACTGGTGTAGAGCGAGTGAGAGTAGGTTAGATCAGTGACCCTAATCATCACATTCTGAATACACACAGTCTACTTCAGAATTCAGAACAGGTATCAATACAGGATTTTACAGGATCAATAATACATTTCATCAAACATTTAGCTGTTAAACGGATTTTGGTTTCTCCACACCTCATCGTCGCTAAACAGAGCACTTGGTACAGCTGTTTTTGACTGAAGTGTTGCTGTCTTGATCTCACTTGATTTAGATTTTGGCACAGAGGAAAACAGATCCTGCAAGACACAAAAGAATTAGGGATGAGAAAAAAAAACAACAAAGTTCCATAATAAATGTATCTAGGCCCCCTTTCACTCGTCAGGCCATAAAGTGTGTCAGGGAAATTTGCTAATGTCATTTAAGATCACATAAAAACATTATGATTTAGTACATGTCCTTCTGATTAGCAGAAAAAATGTGAATGAGGTTGATCAGTGATTCGGTTCAGTGATTCATTCGTAATCGTGTCCTTGTTTGTCGCTGCACATCACGTGTCCACGTGTGTACAACTGATACGTCAGTTTCTTTCGCTAAAAACAGGACAGTTCCATATTAGGAGGAATACACATGTGAGACCAAAACTGTCTACTGTGCATTCTCTCCCCTCAGGTTCTCAGTGTGCCCAAATGTACTGGAAACGTGATAATAAAGGAGATTGGACTGCCCTCTCTCCTCAGACTTCTTGTTCTAGACGAGACTCTCATGCTTTTTTACTTTTGTAATAAATCTCTTTTTTAACCACGTCCGAGTCCTCATCTATTTTCAAGAAATTTCCACGACAAGTGTAACCTGCTTAAGCTCACCTCTTCATCGTCATCGTCAAATATAGAGTGCTGAGTCTTCCTCGCTAGGCTCTGGGTGGGGACTTCGGGCTTCGAATGACTTTTTGGTATTGTGGGGAATATCTAGAATGAGAAAACAGGTGCAAAACGATAATATGATTTAATGTGAAACAACTCAACATGATGAACTGCAACTATCAACATGAATGATTACAGGCCCAGCGAGGGCGGGTCAGGAGCATACTTGTGAGTCTTCGTCATCAGAGAATAGACTCGTGTTCTGGGATTTATCTGGTGTTTTCATAGCTGCTGAAGGCTTGACCACATCAGGCTTGGGTAGACTCTTTATATATAAAAAAAGAAGACAGGTAACAGCATGTGTGTATGTGTGTGTGTGTGAGAGAGTGAGTGAGTGAGTGAGAGAGAAATGGTTTAATACCTCCACAGACTTCTCAGATTCCTCACTTGTTGAGGGCCGGCGTTTCTTCAACCCTTCCACCAGAATGTTTTTCGTACTAGGCCCGAAAACCGAGGTAGCACCAGCAGGTAACTGCATTTAAGCACATGTGACTAGTGAGTAGACGGCTAAAGTTGCACATAGTTTTTTTCCCCCCCAACAAAGTGAAATACTACTTCTCAGTCACTCTTGGAGAAGGAAAGCTACCTTCTTCTCAGGAGGTCGTTTAGCCTCCTCAGTCTCCACAGTTTTCTTGCTGTGTTGAGAAACATCAACACGAGAACTTGCACTGAAAATGTCACCATCTTCATCATTATCATTATCATCATCACCTCCAAACAGGTCCATGGTTTTCTTCTGTTTGGATTTTTCTGTTCCACCTGAAGAGACAGAATTATGTCCATGTAAACAACCATCCTGTGACAAGGCAACAGAAACTGTTAGAAATGTTTTCATATGCAGGAGCAGCAGGCATCCAGACTCACTGGGAGTGGGTTTTTTATGGGTCTTCCCACTGAAAATATCATCGTCTTCTTCGTTGTCATCGAAGAGAGTCCCTACTGATGCCGGTTTTAGAGCTGCCTGCACTTTGGATTTGACTGGACTGTCAATCTCTTTGTTCTCCAATGAATCCGAAGTGTTTGCAGAGCTGAAGAGATTTTTATCTGACAGAAATAAAAGGGAAATTTTTTTTTAAAAGCCCACAAATACTTAAATACTGAAATCGCAATGAAAACTTGAAATGCTCTAAAACTGATAAAATGAATTTACCTGGAAAAATAGATACTGCACCTATTGGTATTTTCTTGGATTTGCCACTCTCTACAAAAACAAAGCCATGAATAAATAATGATCAACAGGTATTTGTAATGATAACAGATTGTAATGAAATAGTCCACTAAATTAATTCACAGAAATATCTAGATATATATGAATGTCGACATATGACCGTCTTTGAGAGAGTATCTGTGGTACCGGTCTTTGAGGGAGCGCTAACTTGTCTGTGGTACCGGTCTTTGAGAGAGAGCTAAGTTGTTGGTAGTACCGGTCTTTGAGGGAGCGCTAAGTTGTTGGTAGTACCGGTCTTTGAGAGAGCGCTAAGTTGTTGGTAGTATCGGTCTTTGAGGGAGCGCTAATAAGTTGTTGGTAGTATCGGTCTTTGAGGGAGCGCTAATAAGTTGTTGGTAGTATCGGTCTTTGAGGGAGCGCTAAGTTGTTGGTAGTACCGGTCTTTGAGGGAGCACTAAGTTGTTGGTAGTACCGGTCTTTGAGAGAGCGCTAAGTTGTTGGTAGTACCTGTCTTTGAGATAGCACCAAGTTGTTGGTAGTACCTGTCTTTTGTGGTAATGTTTGTTCCTTCTCCACTTGCTCATTTTTAGGAGCCTCAGAAAACAAATCACCCTTTGAAACACACATAGAAGAGTCAAATTGCCACTTCTGGTTTAATTGTTCTGCTGGCAGAATGATATTTGTTTCAATAATTCCAGCATAATTGTGTGTAGACAAACCATTTTAAGTGCCTAATGGCAACTAAAGAAAAATCGCACAGCTCATAAGTACTTACCTCATCATCATCATCAAACAGTCCTGTGCCTCCACTGAAGAGGCCGCCCTTTCCCCGAAATGGAGAATATTCATCTTCCTCCATTTTTGGAGGCTTGAACATCTCATCATTGTCATCATGTTCCTCCACTGGAAAAAATAAATAAATACAGCAGACGTAAACTCACTCACGTATTGGTATAGGGTCTTGATATTTTCACATGATTTACTTAAGTCACTTGATTCAGGTTTTCTTCTAAGAAGCTGGTACGACTTCTCTACGACTCGTAGAGTCGCCGGCATTCATGTTACGTATTGAGAAATAAACTACAGTTAGCAGTATGGAGAGCTGCAGGCCCCACTGTGCTGGACAAAGCCAGTTCTTCATACCCTGAGCCTTCGCAGGTCTCGTCCCTTTAGTCTTCTTCTTGTTGACAGATGGGCCTGACGACACAGCTGAAGTAAGGAAGGAGAACATGCATATGTAAAACGAAAGAAAAAACAAAAGCATACGGGTGGACTTATAGGAGGAATGTCGGGTAGGGAAACTTATCAGGGTATTATTAGGTATTAGGAAAAGACTGAACCTACACGTGCTGTCTGCCTCGGGCTTGACTGGTCTGTCTCCTGTGATTCTGGCAGCCAGCTCATCAGCAAAAGATGTTGGACCCACCTCATCCTGAAACACCAGAAACAGGGAGCGAGATCCTTAACAGGAATTACTTTCTCTGCTGCTTAGTAAACCAATTCACTGGTTAAGTATCTTAAACTGGAAGAGATTGGAATGAATCCAACACTTTGATTTTATAGATGGGCTGACAGAGGCAAAACATGTAAGAACAAAACATGTAATGCAAATGATTAACCCTTCTGGGCTCATCTTCATCCTTGTCAGATTCTCCAAATATGTCTGAATCTTCATCATCATCATCTTCATCTTCATCATAACTGACTAGGGATGGCTTCTGGTAATTGAATAAAAACAGCTAATTCAGCAATGTGCAGATGTAGTCATTATTGCCTCTTCTGAAAAGAAAACAGCACATTTTTCTTCTATATTTTCTCTAAACAGCTTTGAATGCAAAGCGGTATTAGCAATGCGCTGCTTAAATAAGCCTGTTCTCCTGTTTGGTATAAACTGGCATGTAATTATTATTATTGGGTTCTTACTTTCTTCAGGGTTCCCCGTCCTTCATCTTCCTGGTCAAAGTCCTCATCAGAGTGCTGTTGATTTGAAACCCAAGTAAGGATTACTAATCACATTACTAAAACAACATGATTTGTAGTGGCAGTTACACAAAAAACTAGTTTGAACTAGAAAAATGAACAATGATAACATGCTGAAATTCAAAATGTTGATTATATCAAGTTTACCTCCCCATCTTGCCCCTCGTCACTCTCAAGGACACTCTCCCGATCACTATCAACTGACATTTCTGGAATGAAGCAAAGTGTTAAGAAAATTAGACACCATGTCAAGTAAGGATCAGTTCAAACTATATACAGATCATACGCAGGCAAATATGGGTATCAACCATCACTGGAGAGATCCCCCAGGCCGATATCATCCTGCTCCATGAACGCCTGGGATCCAATCAAATAAGGCAGTGGTCTGTCTACATACAGATCCTATAAACAAAGTGGGAAAAGCTATAAAAAAACAAACTCTAAAAGTAGCCAATCAACGGTATGAAATGTGCACCATCATGCCACACCTTTGGCTCCAGGATGGGTTCCTCTCTATCTGCTGCCTCCTCATCCTCAGAGTCAGAGTTCCCTGCTTTAATGTCCAGCTGTTCAAAGGCAGAGTCCAGGACCTTCAGACCATAGTTTACAGCCTCTTGAACTTTGGGTATGAGTTCTGCTTCTTTCTGTTCTCGTGTCTTGTCCTTTAAATACACAGTAATAGATAAAGCCAAAACGACGGTCCTAGAATTAAAGAACTTGATCTACCAAAATACTGAATACTTCATTAAACATTAGAAACATCAACAGTAAACACACCTGTTCAGGTTGTCTCTCTTGGGTATCAAGCTTTGGAACAGGTTCCTCCATTTCATCATCGTAAACCCTCTAGGTGATTAAAAATAAAAAAATTTATAAAAGCAAATCTCAATAGTGGTACGATGTCTACTTCAGGACGACCACTAAACAGGTAGCTGATGAAGAGATATTGTCAAGTTTCATAACTCCAAACAGTTGATGCTAAAAATGAATTAAAAAAATGAACCATGTCCTTTGCAGACGTACGTTTTCTATGAACTGTGTATTGGAAAGCATGAGGAAGTCATTAAACACTGTGTGTAGGCAGCTGTCAGTTGCTTTAGTGTCACGAATGAGACCATCGAGCTGCTTCTCAATCTCGTGCGTCTTCGACATCATCTTCTGAGAGAAGTCTTGCAGGTAGAGGAAGAGCTGTGGGGAAATAAAGGTTTTCAATGTCATCACCCCTGTCGTACGTGGTTCTACTCCATGCTTCTCTCCAACGCTCATATTTTTTGGACAGCACAATTGAAATTAGGAGAACCGATGCTCCGATGACGGGTAACTTCACACAAAACTTGATCACCAACATCATACCCCAGAATCTGCTGCTAAAGACCAGTTTGTGCTGGTTTTCCGCATCTCGTCCAAGGTCCACGGTCTCTCCCACACCTGCTCAGTCCCACCATTGTAGCTGCTGGGGCCATTCTCCATATGGTCAGCCATAGTTATCTGTTGCAGCAACACAGTACACATTACTGAGACACAATTACAGGAATATGTTACTAACCTGTCCCCGTTAGTTCATTAGATCCAAATATCTCCTGCTGCAAGCTACACCGTTCTTTAAACTCAGTTTCACATTCGAGGGCGTAAGATAACAGACCTAACCAGGAAGGTTCATTATTTTAGCCTTTTTGCCTAATAAACGTTTTAGACATCAAATGCAGCCTGAAGGTCTGTTGATATGAGTAGATGTCACTCCTGATATCAACTCGTGTGTTATTTTACTCGCCAGCTTGTTGCTGGTGTCTAAAACTGCCTCCAACGTTAGCTAGTCAGGCTAGCTCTGTAGCTACATAACTATGGGACTTCACCCAAACACGAGGCGTTACGACTCTTTATTTAATCCTTTGACAGCCATTGATTAATCTATCTAGACACATATCGCTTGCGATGTATATCTAAAATCGATATATATCGATCAGCGTTATTACTGAGATCAACTAACTCTAGTTGTCCTGCGTGCCAGGCTAGGATAGCCGGCCAACTAACTACAAATATCTGCGGAAATTAAACCTACCGCATCTAATTATTGTGGTTTTTATTTCGACATATGAATATTTTAAGCTCTAGCTACCTCGCAGTAAATTATTTTGCCCAAATTGCTCTTTCCACAGACGTCATTAATCCAAGAAGGTTTGTGCTGAGGCTGGTGATCCCCCGTCTCCTCATCGGCGCTGCGCCTGGTCGGCCATGTCTGCGCGGGATCAGCTGACGCCTGGTCACCTGATCACGTGACCCACCTCGATCCCGCGATCGAGTGATCTAGTGAATCTGGAGATCTAGAGATCTGTCCAGCTGCTTCTTAACAGATCCGTTTCTTATGATTGGTATGTCGGGGTAGAAACAGAACCACCACATTAATCTGTAGTAACCCAGTGGTGGGGTCGTACTTTAAATACAAACCACTTGTATAAAAACAAATCATTTTGTTTTTATAGTGACTGTGGTTTTGAATTCTTTCAGGTGGTTCTAGATGTTGAAGTCGGCTAAGCTATTAGATGGAGAATGATATTTCTCATGCTAATCTTAAAATCCACCTTTTTGTGGAAAGTCTTAAGACTGCTAAACAGGTGTGTGAGTTGGCAAACGACTGAGTTCTGAGTGCTTTGCATCCAATTCTACTGCTACTAGTACTACTACTACTACTACATTTAATACTAGCCTACTACTACTACTACTAATAATAATAATAATACTCTTGAATTGTTATTGCAGTTTTCACCTCACAGTCTGGCCAGTAACATATAGCATTTCAAAGACAAAATATGTAATGGACAAGAAAATGGGAAAAATAATTTTTATTTAACCAAACATTGATAACTTGGTAATAATCACGCATATTTGCACCCCCCCAAACAAAACAAACAAACAAAAACCCTTCTTCCCCTAAATAAATAAAAAACATAACAAAAAATACATTAAGGAAATGTATATTTCTTTAATTTTTTTAATCACAAAAGTATACAGCTTTAAAAAACAAAAAATAAAATAAAATAAAAGTTCACTGTTTTTCTTTGCATGCTTGTAGTAGATTTAAAACTTTAATGCTTGTGCACAAAGCCAAAACTAGAACTGTTTCTTCCTACTTGATGGCAGTGGTGAAAATATGATTCATACCTCAAGCCCTTTGAGCTTGAAGTACATTTCAACCTGATCTGCAGTCACTCAAGATTCATGGAAGACAAATATCAAGACTCTCTTCTCTGTTCAGACACCCAGTTGGTGGAATGAAATCCAAATGATTGTCCTGCACTGTATTCAAATGCCGACTGAAACCTCTTCTCTTCGCAAAGCATTTTAACGTCACCTAATGCACCTATAAAATTGTTTTTGCACTGAAATATATAGTAAATACATTTGAATTGTCTTTCATTTTTATATTATTGTGCTATATTCCACCTCTCAACCTCATCTTGTTTGTATTAGCTAAAGATAGCTTTCTGAGAAGGCCTCAAGAAGAACTTTTGTAAGTAGCTTTGTGTAAGAGCATCTGCTACATGCCATAAATATAAAATGAGCAACTACTACAGTACAAAATTCTATGCTACAAATTCTATTTGAGATGAAAAACAAACAATTTTTGTTTTAATTTTTTAATTAAATTTAAAATTTAAATTTTAAAACTTAAAAAAGTTTTTTTTATTAAAACATTAATTTTTTAATAATCCGAATTCTTTTATCTTCATCTATATAATCTGAATTAATTAGGAAGTCAATTTTCCTTTTGCACGCTCAGACAGCAACGCTGTTTGGAATCCTGTCTGGTGAAAAGTAGTAATAGGGTAGTTTCTTCCCCTCGTTGCGACTCTTGATAGATTTGGACACCTCAGACAGATTTTTCTGGAAAGTCTCCATTGCTTTCTTCACTGACTTCTCAGTGAATTGTTCATCAGGATACATGCCTAAGAATAACTGTAAAGAAAAGCACTTCAGAAAATGTGTTTAGCAATGGTACCACCAATTTCAGGATTAGCTTTCTCACATTTTATTCAAGAGAATAGCCTAGCCTCAGTTGGAATTACAGCAGCTGGACTGACAGGTGATCTCACCTCATTCTCCTGGAACTGACTGAGGGCCCACACTGCTCCGAGATGCCAGCAGGACCGTCCACGGTCAGGCAGACTTTCCACTATGAACTTCACATCCACCTCACCCTTCTTAGTGGGAGGGGGCTTCCTCATGGTGGGGGGAGCATTCGGGATCCATGAACACCAGTCGAACTGGAACAGTTTGAAATTTTTGGTAATGCATATAGCTCTTACGTTCAAAATGAGACATGCTTCTTGAAGGAGAGAGTGTGCATGTGTGTGTTGATCTTCACCTGTCCAAAGTTAATGGCAGCGTGTTGTGCAGAGGCGGTGAAAATCACAACTGTCAGGTACTCCACCAGCTGCTCACGAGTCTGCAGTGCTTTAGGAAACTCTGCAAATAATAATCGACTGCTTAAGTCATGTTATCATTCACCCATAAACCTATATGGAAACTTGGTTCTTTGTAAGACAGGAAAGACCAAGATGCCATCTTGGGGACTGAAGGAATACCAGGTGTTTTGGGATTTTGTTGCTATAATGGTTTGTGATCCTGTTACCTCAGCATGACCACTGACAATCACCACTGAACTTAGGAAAAGATTCCTGGAAATCTGCTAACTACAAAACTACAAACTACAAAAACAGCACATTAGTTAAAGGAGGTACAGAGGTGCTCATGTGAACTGAGTTGTAACTCAGAGGCAACAGATAAAATTGTGAAAAATCACATATTACACATTTTCCCACAGATAGACCAAAAGGCATCAAACATTACTCTTTTGAGGAATGCTTACTCATTATGCCACTTCTCTCAGCAGGAGGAGCAAATTACTAGATTAGTCAATCCAAATGCCAGAGTAACTGAAGAATGTGAGAAAGCATCTGCTTCAAACTCTCAGAAAAGTGACTTGAGAGGTCATTAAATGACTGTGAACTGAAACTTGCTGACTATGTGTAAACCAAACCGCCTTAAGTCATGGTCTCAACTTGTAGACTCTGTGAGGGCAGTCATGTTACACCATTGATGAAAACTCACCGGCCCGACTGGACCAAACCCCTGTTTACTGTATTCTTTCAGAGAAGGCAGGATGTAGCAATACATAAGACTAATGACCAACACTAAGAACTTTCAAAGAAGGCAGGATGTGGCAGTAGAGCAGACTAATGATGCTAAAGCATCTACAGTTGTGTGAAAGCAAACACCAACTAACTCTGGTAGCTACTGAGGTCGGAAATAGCAAAGATGTCAACAAGGAAACTGATTGTGTGATTAAAAAAAAAAAAAAAAAAACGGAATTGGAACACGTTGCCTTAGGTGCAAACATCTTGGATAAACTTTCCAAGGAGCTTGACTAGATGGTGATTTGTGATTCACTTTTCCAAATATTGTTGTGATGCCAGTGCAGGCAGGAGACATCGAGCCACATCCAGATAATAAGTGAAAAGCATCCACAATATTAAACATTCTGAGTGTCACTACTCTGAGAAAATGGGACACTGGGCCAGAGAAAGCCATAAAATGAAAGCCAACTCCAGCATAAATGAGAAAACCGATGTAAATGGTAGAACTTTCTTAGCTACAAATATCTGTCAATACCACAGCTGTGCAGGCAGGAGATTACACAACACTATCAGTCCAACACCAGCCACACAGTTTGCGTTGCCACTTCTCTCCATCTTCTTGCCATCAGTAATCAGTACAATCGTTTTTATTATATGCAAATAGGGCAACATGATGTGTCTTTCTGATTGATATGGGAGCTCGAATTATTACTTTATCAGAGAGAAGTAGGACAAACGTAGGATTGTCATTATGTGGGCAGTTCACAAGACTAATGGTATATGTTGACTCGTGGTTGACAATTGCATTTCTAGTTAGCATACTGATGAGTTAACTCCAGTAGTTGCTGGCCCATCAACTGCTTTTAATACCATACCTTCTCCTCACATCTCCTATCCTGTCATTGACTTGAATTATTTTTGGTCTGTACCTGTAGCCCATCCTGACTGGCATTCACTTTGGGATTGGTGCAATATCAGTGGACTTTCCCCAGGTTTTCACAACAACCATTTATCACCAGGCACTCAGAAAGCATCTCTCTCAGGCCAGGCACTTACTGCGTTCATGTGTTATCATCCAATATATTCACGAGCTTTTAATGAGGACGAGACAATTTTAGGGCAATAGGGCACTTCTGGGTGCCTTGAAGAGCAAAGGTCACAAGGTTAGCCATGAAAAAGCACAACTATGGTGCGATGGAGGGTGGTGTGATGGAGGGTGGTGCGATGGTGGGTGGTGCGATGGAGGGTGGTGCGATGGTGGGTGGTGCGATGGTGGGTGGTGCGATGGAGGGTGGTGCGATGGAGGGTGGTGCGATGGAGGGTGGTGCGATGGTGGGTGGTGCGATGGAGGGTGGTGCGATGGTGGGTGGTGCGATGGTGGGTGGTGTGATGGAGGGGAATGAGGGAGTTCACCAACAGCACGTACCACAGTCTCCAAAGGAATCTTTTATTTGCAGGTAGATGCTGTCAGTATAGGTTTGCAAAGGCATTGTTGAGAGTAGCTTGTTCTCATGCCACACTCCTCTCTAGATATACTATGGTCTTTAAACTACATGACTCCAACCCTTATGTACCAAGTCATGCCAACGCTATTCAGTTTTGTGTACTTTTTGACTGAGAATCCTGGGTGCTCCTCAGTAATGTGCTGGTAAGTATGTTTGCAGTTTATCTAGGCTGATGATGTATCGGGACAGCTGACATTGTCACAGGTCATGTTTGGGTAGGTGGGTTATTAATGACGGTAGGGAAATTTAGCCTGCTAGAAACTATGGTATTTACTGTGCAGTGTCACTTCTAATCATACTTCACAAATTACAAGCCTTTTTAGGTCTCTGCAACTACTATAGGCCCTGGATTGATTCCTATGCTGCTATTTCACAACCACTATACGATCTGCTTAAATACAACCCTAGACAGCATGGCCCCATCACACACACTCCTGCCACGCAGGCAAAATCAACCCTGGTCAACTTTGTTAACCATGGCAAACCATATCTGTGTGCATGAGGACTCTGCATTAGTGACGTTTGATGCAGGAACACAGTGGTTTTCTACAAGCAGCACAGGACACTTATCTTGCTTTTTGGGCTTTTGCACCTCAAGCAAAAGGAACAGTCACTGTCAGATGCCTGCAGTCAGGGTTTACACTTCTAAACCTTGGTGTTATTCAGTCACTAACACGTGTGAAATGAGCCCACTGGCTTAGTTTCTCCACCTCGTTTGATGTTGACACTGGCTGATGCTTCTGAGGAGAAGGATGGTGTGATAATGCTGATTTGATTCTTTACACTGATGGGTCATCAACCTACACTGATTGATAACATCAGTTTGGCTGGGCAGTAACTAACATCTTTGAAACACTTGCCCATGGTACCATATCTCCATCTTTCTTTCCTGAACAGATTGAACTGGTGTCTTTGAAGCATGCTGTGGATCAAAATATCTCTATTTACAAAGTAGGTCTCCATTTATTGCGCATGATTTTGGATACCTATGGCATCACAGAGACTTCTTGACAGCCACAGACATTCCATCGTGAAAATCTGAGCACACACTAATGGTGATTCAAATGAGGCACAAGGCAACGAATCCGCTGGTGCAACGGCAAAAAGGGGCACGTTCACCTTCACGCTGTCCACAGATCACACTGATGACGGACGCTGGGCAGAGAACCTGCCATTGCCTTCATTCAGTGGCTACAATGAAGGTTTCCATGCAGGTGAATATTTCAACACACTGTGCATAGCCACACCAGGCCTCTCTGAGGGACAGATATTGGGGAGAAACCAGGGAAAACTAACATACATCAGAATAAATAAACGGAAAGGACAAAAGGAATTCAGAACCGCAAAAGTCAGTCATGAACGCTTCTCTTTCTCCCGATCTTTTTGTGACCCTGTCGCTGGTACAGAACAAGAAAGTGTGTTTCCAGGTGGCGCCTACAGCATGGTGCCTGACAACAGACAAGATCATGGGGACATTTGGGACCTTCTCCATATGTTGTGCTAAACTGCACAACTTCACAATGCCGCTGTGCTGAAGCTAACTGACACATCTCCATAAACTGTGTAAATAATGATTAACCCTACCTGTTATTGTGTATACATGACACCTTTATACCAATTCTGGTACCTAGTACTTGTTGGCTATGTGGTCCTAAAGCGTAGCCTGATTTACCCTTGAGATTTAATGGTAAATGCGCCCTGGTGTATTTATGTGAGCACACTACCTCTAATCAGTTACAAACTAGAGATAGCATGGATAACCCATGTGTTCCTGGACAGCATAAGCATAAACTAGAGATAGCATGGATAAGCCATGTGTTCCTGGACAGCAGAAGCATCAGGTTCTCACCTTGAACAGGTAGACCAAGATAGACCAAGTGACACTCACTCCCAGCACCACCACTCTGTCATCACACAAAATGATCATGCAAATCTGACTGGCTTTATTTAGACTCTATACTATCAAGCCGGAGTGAAACCTGTTCAGTGATCTGCCCTGAATGGTGCTATTGACCCTAGCAATGGACAGTGTTGGACTTTATGCAGAATTTGACTCTTCATGACTACAATCACTCACTGAACTCTGTTAGAAACATGCAGGTTCCTGCATTGTGAAACTCAGGTGCTGACTTCAATTATGAAACAAATGCCTGTTAGACGCAGGCTGTGTATAAAATGCTGTCACTATCACAAGTTACGTATTTTGATATATTTCATAGTGTTCTTTTGCCTTAATCTGTGCCACTCAAGAAATAATGATGGCTTTCCACTGACTGAACATGAATAACAGGTGGATGGAAGCACTAATTACTGCATGCACATTATTGCAGTTAGTGAATAGAAGCCAATGTGCTCTAACTGTGTCTTCAGTGCCTGTGAGTGGTCAGACACAGGGAACAAGACTAATATAGTCTGTTAGCAACATTGTGTTCTGTAGTTCCTGCATTGTGAAACTCAGGAAATTGTTAAGACACCAAGATCCCTAACATCTCAGGCATAAGTTTACTTTCTGAATTGAGCGAGTAGTCCAAGTGGCCATCTGTCTTCCATTATGCACCAAGCACACAAGAACAGGATAGTTCAGATATAGAAATAGACCAGGTTCACCTGGGCAGGGGGCCTGGGCAGGGCTAACAGTGTAATATTTTTTTTTGTGTATTAACCCTTACTGTTAACAATACTGTGATACAGCTGTTCTCACCACAGTAGTCAAAATCTTGCATTCCAAAGCTGCAGATGTCTTTGACGAACGCCTGTATCTCCTCATCCTTCTGCACAGTCTCATCACTGTCGTAGTAGATGTTCACCACATCTGTCACAAAACTACCAAGAAACACAAAATATGCTAAATGTATCATTAAGTCAAATAAAATACCCTTTTAATGGATTTGTATGAGTGGACCTGTTATTTGAAATTCAGGCACACTCAGTAAATGTCTTGTGCTGCTACCTTTTGACAGTGTCCCATACTTTGATGCCATCATCTCTATAGAAGTAGTATGGCAGGTCTTTCTGACTGTCCATGCCACGGTCCTTTATGCCATCAGGAAAGCACAGAGACTTGTAGGTGAATTTCTTCATGGCCTTCTGGACTAGCTCTACATGACCTCCTCCTCCTGTCCCATTAGCCTACACAAACACACAAACACACACGTTAGGTACACTATAGTCGGCCGGTCTGCAGAGCCTCCTGCAGTCTTCAAACGTAGACTGAAGGCTCACCTGTTTTCTGAGTACGTAAGTGACCACTAACACTGCAGATATCTCTTGTTTTCCTGGTACTTTACATTGTATGTTTATTTATGTCTGTTTATTTACACTTCTAGGTATCAGTTTTTAATTCCTGTTGGTTAAGTTAGAGTCCTTGTTTATTTACAATACTAGTTAATGACGTTGATTATTGTAGTTCAAGGGTATCTTGAACTTTGACCTATCTACACTACTATCTATTCACTATTCTGTGAACAGATGCAAAGCACTCTGGAAATGTGAATGTAAATATAGTTAATCATTATACCTTAAAAAGTAAGGTCTAGAACAGGAGTGGCCAACCTGCAGCTCGCGAGCCGCATGCGGCTATTTGCCTGGTTTCATGCGGCTCCCCAGCCGGTCCGCACTCACCTGCACTAACAGTGTGTGTCGTGGCCCGGTTACCTCATCAGCTCTGAGGGCGACACACTGCTACATCTTCGTGGTGCGCGGTTTGTTTACAAGCCTAGTGAGCCGCTAATACTTTTAAAACCGCCAACCCCCCCCCGTCAACAATCTACGCTCACCCCCCCCCCCCCCCAACAATTTACATGTCCATGTATGATGTGGCTCTTTGCCGTAACACAGTAAAAAAAAAAGTGGTCCTTGGTCTCTGACGGGTTGGCCACCCCTGGTTTAGAAGGTTAAAATCAGTGAAATCTGAGTTATAAAGTAGATTTTAGTACTGTCTAAGATATATGCTAATACTAATGAAGTTACTAAAGATTCTCGCCTTACCTTGTCGAAGATGCCACACTCACAGATAAGCTGCTCTCTTGCTTTGGTGTTGATGGCGATTGTGAAACGAATGTGGGGTACAATCAGCTGTGGGTTCAGACCAGGGATGCGTGCACAGTGCTGTCACTTTTCACAGTTTACGCATTGTGATGTGAAATATTTTATAGCATTGTTATTCTATATACTGTGAGCGTTTTGTTATATATGATGAACAATGTGAAATACACACACCTTGTACACTGGATGAACAGCAGGCAGTTGTCTGTACATGGCAATGCCAAATACCTCAGATATTAGGTGGGTCCTGAGAAGGTGTGTCACAGTTTGGTGTACGTGGAAGTCTGCAGACCTCACCCAGATCTTGGCTAGCAGCCAATCATACTCATCATCGCTGGGAAGAAAGATTGGGCTGTCTTCCCCTGGTGTTTGGCTCAGCTTTTAAAACATTTTAAAACATTTATTATGGCAATATCAGCACACCTTACAATATCTGACCATAAAAACGTAAGCCTACATTTAGTGTAAAGGCAGCATATTTTTATAAATAAAAAAAATTCTCATAGAATATTTATATGAATATTTATGAAGTATAATATATATACAGAGATGGACATTACAGGTTCACAAAGTAAAACTCCTTCCCAGGATTTTACTCAAGCTTGCTGGATTTTCTAATTAGTGCAATCCAGGTAAAATTAGTGGAATCAACACAATCCAGGAAGCCTGAGCAAAATCTGAACCAGGAATGCCCTCCTCTGTATATATATTATTGAATTGCAGTATTGCATTAAATGAATCACTCGGCTGATTCATTTCTAATTTCTTATGCATGGATATAATATGAAGAATAATGTTTTGAATGTTGTATATAGCTGTTTACCTGTATAGCTATCGGCATTATTTTGTTCTGGCTGTTTTTGTACAACAGGCAGATGGGAGCAGCCAAGAACTGCAGCGTACATGGATCTGTAGAGTTGGGAGTTACTTCATCCATTATCTCATAGTCGGCTATGTACAAGTTTCCTTCCTGCAGACCACAGATCAGAAGCTTTGGCTATTAGGTTACGAAAACAGTCATACATCACAGAGATACATTAGGGCGTCCTGAGCTGTTCACCTTAAGTTCCTCCTCCAGGGTTAGGTCTCTTTCCAAGCAGTCGGACACCATTTCATGTGTGACTGGAAACTTGCTGGGAATGCTGGTACACTTCTTGATCATGACTGGGTTACAGCCATTTAAGAACTGGTATCCAAACATGAAGTCCTCTTTCCAATGCTGCATCACGTACTCTACGCAGAACGAAAAATGAACACAGCCAGGAAGCACCTTACGTTAGACACAAAGTTTATCATTTTTCCATGGTGATAAAATCAATGTAGGCCTGGCTTTTGTAACCACTAACCAATTACTTCCAGGAATGAGAACTGGGATTTAGGACTCAAGATGAAGAATCAGACATTATACAGGTAGAAGAACCCGTCTGTACCTGAGATTGTATTCTTGATTCTTACGAATATCCGCTCAAAATCTGCAAAGTCTCCCCAGGAGGACTGAAACATGTGCATAAACTGGTTAATACACAGGTTCTCTATCCTGAAAGGGGAAGAAAGGCCTGGTTAGTTCGTTTGTATATCAGTAATCTAGCACAAAAACACAAAGAAATTAAAGAAATTAAAGAAATACATCCCAATGACAAGAATGATTTGGGTGGACTGATTTCAACTTTTAACTACTTAAATGTGAATGACAAGAAACGTGGTTCATGATGTTCTTTCTGCATTTCCGTTAAGATACTATCTCCTATCTAAATGATTAGACATAGGGAAAGGATATTTACTCAGACAGAAAACCACTCTGTGCACCACATAGTCTGTTCACGCTACCACATTAGCCCTTCAGTTTTCTCACAGTCATGCTGCACAATTCTCAGTAATGACTCATGCATGTATGTACACATACATTTGCAATGTAAAGTCAATATGAAACTGATTTCAAACATGGCAGCTATGGACACTCATCGTTAGATTTTTTCATAGATCATAGGAGCACTTTAACATCATGCTTATATTTGCCCTCAGTGTATTATGATCCTTCCACAATATAATTTCTTAGAAACTAGAAGTAAGGATGTTTCCAGGGATTACAAATGTACACAGGCCGCAATTAGAGGTACGTGTTTCCCCGACTGTGGTGAATTATGCTAATAATTATTTCCATTCACTGATCATCGGTTGTTGGTTTCAATTACTTGTTCTTGTTTTTATATATATATATATATATATATATATATATATATATATATATATATATATATATATATAGGGTTAGGGTTTTATATATATATATATATATATATATATATATATATATATATATATATATATATATATATTCCAAGTCTCTTAATGCCATGCTCCATTAGCTTTGACAGTCTTTTCCTGATTTTTCTGCCTACGTCTGCATTGGGATTCACAGGACATGTTAGTGTCCTAAATGTCACAGCCAGGAAATGAGACACAGAGTGAGTTACATGCAAATGTGACTTGAAGCTAACAGTACAATAACTGTCTTCTTGCAAAGTGCAGGGGATAGAGTCCTACAGCTGCAGGTGGTAATGTGTCACATGCCCTTACACATTCACGTATCACTCACGCTTTGCTGTAGTTGAGAGCAAAATCTACTCCTTTCTCACTGTCAAACTGGATATCTCGTGGTAGTTCTTTATGTGTCTGAGCGTCGATGCTCATTGGGAAGCCAGGGTGCCACTCCTTCCACCTTCAACAAGAAATACCACTTACTATATCGTGCAAACAAATGATCTCGTAACACACAGTTCACATCGTACAAACGTCACGTTGTTCAAATACAACAGTGTTTTTGTTCTATTCTAATTTGTTGTCCATTTTGTGTATTCATTCATTAACTTCTTGTATTAAGTGCATGCCATTTAAGACCATTACGTAAGTTTGTGGGTGTTGGGTAATTACTGTCAGACCTGAATGTTTTCTGTCGCATCTCCAGCTCTTTGCGCCTGTGCTGTTTCGCCACACGAGTTTTATCATCCTGTGGCAAGCGCGCTACAAAACGTACAGAGGAAGCACACTGCCGTGAAATGAATTCAAAGCAATTTAGCAAGTAGCATGGATGAGATAAGGCTAAAAGACTTTACCTCTGCCATCTCGAAGGATCACCTCTTTATCATCGACGATCCAGCGAAAGCAAGGGAACTCCAGATAATCCCCAGACGGGGTCTTCACTGTAATATATTTACAGTACCAGTCATCATGCATCCAGTATTTCTTCTTTTCAATCTTCACCAGTTCAATGTCACCCAGGTTTTCTCCCACACTGATCTCATAGGAGTCGACCTTGGATTTGAACATTTGAAAGGCAGACCAAGGAAAACATCTATTTTGTAGTTTCTTTGCAAATGCATTGAATTTCTTTATTTGCCAATTATTTTTATTATTTATCTTATTTTATCTGCCTGATGCGATACATTTAAAAGAAAGGTATTTCTTTAGACACTAAATAAAATAAATTTTTTTGTTTATATAATTTGTTTTTTGAATTCACCCATTTTTATGAAAAATGTAGTTCTGACACTTGTTTCTGCAGTGATCATTCAGAATCAATGACAATGTGTTCTAGACAGGTCTATCTGTGCATATCAGACGCATTGAGTCATATTGAAATGGAAAGAACATGATGGACGGTTAAAGTGTGACACTTATTTTGCAGGCATCATACTTTGGAATCTTATTCTTCTTATTCAGCTTCATACCACCATAACAAAACTCGGCAACTGACAGTGTATGAGAGATCTTACCGCTCCTCTTTCGAAGTCGTTGTACAGGGGCTTATCCAGCAAAGTTCTCTCACTGCTCCTCTCAGTCCCCACGAGGGTCATGTAGATGTAATCATCAGTCCCAGCAAACCACTGGCTGCCTGTTGCGACGGTCACTGTGTAGCCAGGCATGGTGCTCCTGTATGACGAGACAAGGCTCTGTGTCTCTGCTGTTAACCTCTGCAGCTTCTCAAAGACACAGTTCCCCTTTTATATTTCAGACATACAGCCCTGATCTACCCAGATAGAACATGCAAATGCAAAACCCCAACACAGACTCTTAGAGTTAATGCTCCACCCATGACTAACTCAAATGAGGACAACAGTGTATGTGGATACAGTTACATACTTCATTAAGGTCAGCCACACGCCACGGTGGCTTCTAGGTGTCTTGTTCATTATTCATTTTTTAAAATATAAAATGCTCATATCTTCATGAGAGCAGTTTGGCTTCAGTGGCATCAGATCTAAAACTTCATTCAGCACCAGTATCTGCTGATCACAGTAGCACCGATAAGAACAGATAAGACAGCTCAGGAAATACAGGAGGAAATAAGACCAGCTATGTGTCTGTTTCACTTTTTATGAAGACAAACATCGGTTTTTACAATTTTACAAAAGGTCTAAATTTTAGATTTCTGAAATTCATTTGCGCACACTGTTGGAAGGAGAAATGACAAAGTTTGTGTGGATAATAAATCTTAATGTGCGAATCACACACACACGTATGTTTTACTCAACTTTATTTCCTTATAAACATGGAATAGGCAATATAGAGAAAAAGAGTAAAACAGGAAGCACAAATAGTATTCTGTGTTAAACATATTTTCTAGTCAAATAAGCCACTACCTCTTGCAGCAAATGCAAATAAGTGCGAAGAATCCAGAATACATTCCCTCACTACTATGAAAGGGACCATGTATTCTGGACATGCATCTACATTATCATGATGAGAGTCAGGACAAAATAAAACAGTTATCAGTGCATAGCATCTGTGTCTTTGTGGGGAAAAAAAAAAAATACAGACGTTATTAGCAAGCCATAAATGTTTATAAGAACCCTTTCTGGGACAACCTTGAGCATAAATGAAGGCATGGATGAAATAGTGCTGAAGTCTACCATGACATAATGAAAAACTGATTTTCACTCTGAATCAATCAATACCCTGGAGAAGCTCAGAGCACTTCATGTTTCAATAGTACTGCTCCCTCATTGTAACGTTCTGCGTAGCGCAGAGCAGGGAGGCGGACAAACGCTGAGGAGAGCGAGATTTATTCAAGGCCATTCCATATTCGTGGTCATTGTAACAGGCACGGGTCATATCGGGAGGGCAGTCCATACACGAAATATAAACAGGCATGACGACGCAAGGAAATAAACAGGGCACTAAGAAAACGAACGAATACTCAAAACAAAACGCGGAGAAAACGCATACAAACTAGAATAACCAGATATAGAACACAGAGCAGCAAAACGAGAAGGACTTACACACCAGGAAGCATGGGAACACTGAACAAAACAACCGATCCAGACATGAGAGACACAGGGACTAATATACACAGAACTTAACTGGGAACAGGTGATAATGACGACAGGGGCGTGGCAGACAATAGGGAATTACCTAAACAAACGAGCAGGGCGGGATGAACAGGCAAGAAACACAGACATGAGGGAACCCAGAGTGACAGCTAGGAGAGGGGGCGTAGCCCTACGTGACACTCATGTAGTCCTATGATTTAGATATTCGTCTGAACTGACTCCAGACCTGCAGATGGAGAGTTGTATATCAGCCCTGTATACAGGTAACCATGATGGGGGGGGGATTCCTGTCATCACAGACATCACAGTGACTGAGAGATGAGTGTAATGTCACACTAGACATGGGAGATCTCTGTTGTATAGGGTCAAAGAACTCTCTCATTATAGGAACCATTTCTTGGTGCAAGACTTACACAACAGGAACAGCTACCCAAAAAGAGCCCAATGCTCTAAAACATGGCGACAGAAGTTCTGAAAACATCTGGAAGTTTTATGGGTGATAAGAACACTGAGTAAAATAAGTTTGGTTTCACTCCTTTGATAAAAATTTTTTTATAACTTTGGGCACAGGCAAAGGATTATGGCTCAACATCAGGCATCTTTAACAGCGGCCAGTTAATGGCTCCAGGCCATCAGAACGTAGACAAGAAATTGAGGACATTGAGAAAGAGGCTAAACAGCATTCACGCTTTTTAAAAGATGCCGGGGTCCAGGCCTCAGTGAGAGTGGCAGTGAAAACCACTAAGGGAATGAGGAAGAAAGGAGGAACAGAACCGTGACTCAAAGGGGGGACGCATCCTGACACCGGACACCACAACACAAAGCACACAAGACAGACGACAACGTAAGTAATAAGGACAAGTAAGCAGCAGACATCTACTTCAACTTCCTAAAATAGGAGAATCTACAAACCCATTTAATTCAAGCACAAGACAAACATGACAAATTAAGTAGCACAAAAAAAACCACTTTCTCTAAGCAGCAGCTTAATTCCGTTTTTTTTCCTTGACAAAATTCAAATAATTCGACTCTGCCATACAAGCAAAATCTGTTGAAATTGCTAAAATTACTTTTCTAATCTTCCAAATATAATTACAGCTTTAGCATGATGAACATTCCCCGTTCACCAAAACACACCACGCAAAAAAAGAAGCTAACCTTCTTTCTCATTGTGGAAATTTGTTTTAATGGCATTTAAAAGGTGAAACCCAGCACATCAAAGCTGTAAGCGCATGAACAATAATCTCCCCCACATGAATGAGCTGTGCTGCGGATAATGTCGTGTGTGACAATACTCACAGAGGAACCAGTTCCTTTCTTACCCCATCCACTGTGCACAACAGAGGCACGTGTTACGCTAGAGAACAGCAGATGTATGCAAAAGGCACCTGTAGTGCATCCAGGACAATACGTTGGGAGCTCACACGCAAACCACTGATGAGCTGGCGTTTTAAACTCACGGCTACATCCAAGACTCTCCAGACAAATACTTAAAGGAGTCAAAAAAAAAAAAAAAGTCAAGTGTTGTGTGTGGTTGTTTATTTCCCCATTCTGAGGCAGAGATAAATAAAAAAAAAAAAAAAAAAAAAAAATGAAACAAACAAAAACACATTCATTCCTGCACATTAAAATGGCCGTTCAAGCAGACCGGACTTCAGTGGCGTCCACAGGTGATCTGAAAAGATGAAGATGCTAAGACAAAAGATTTTTTCAATCAGGAGTCTGGACAGGTAAGCAGTGTAGGGCTTCCTGACATTAACCACTATAACAGAACCAAGTGTAATGTTACCAAGGCAGTGATGTTTTTTCTTAGAACTGATCTGATCTTGACGCATCTATTAGCAAAATTAAAAAAACATAAAAATCAAGCTTCTCCAATAGATATGTACATCATCTCAGTGAATCTCTGAATGTGATTCAACAGAAAAGGAGACTTTGTTCCACAACACGTAAGCCAGATGATGATATCTAGTCACATGACAAATACATTAGAGAATCAGTTCCTCCCTCAGTCATGTTCTTTAAGGAGACACAGGAGATGTTCTGCGGTGGTTTCAGTGATACATGTGACCATTTCTTTCAGATGTAGAGTGGAATATAGGTGCAACATGCTCTCATACACTTTCAGACATACATATACTGCTTGTTTTACCCACACAAGACATGTGAGGCTGTAGCACACTCTGGCTATGGCAGAGTGTTCAGTGCAACCTTCATTATATTACAGTGACGAGTGTCTTAGGGCACTCCCACAAGCCACATAAAAACAGGCTAAAGATTTATTTCCCTAGCGAGAAATGGGGGTGTTGCTCCAAGCTAAAGGTTGCCTGAGACGGAGCTGGCGGACGTGGTCACCAGACTGTACTGTACACGGAGTGCTCCTGGCAACGAGGCTCCCAGAAGCTGGTTGAAACCTTGTTGTTTCCATGGAGTTGAGGATCGCTGACTGCTGCTAGTTTAAGTGCAGGACTTGCTTCATGAACTCGTACGTAGTGAAGGCAACAGCCTGAGATGGCACACAGCGGATGTAGTTGAGGGAAAGGCCACGGTACAGTCCTTTTTTAACCCCATACCGGCTGTACACATGCTGAAGGGTCTTTATCAGGGTACTGCGTTTTAAAAGAGGGGGAGAAGGAGCCGTAAGCAAAGAGAACAACATCAGGATGATTTGCATATCTGCAGATCAGTTAGGGTTGTTAAGCCTAGTGTTACATACACAACTCTGTGTTCTGTTTCTAAGTGTTTCAAACTGCAAGTCAACCCGGCTGAAAGACACTTACAGACATCGGTCAGAGTCAGGCAGCACTGCCCCTAGCTGCATTCTCCTCCGGGCAACATCCAGTGGATATCTAACCCAAATAAGACATTCATCTTCAGACGCATAACACTCACAAACCACATAGTTCTTTCATTTTTAGGATGTGCTATGTCACAACATAAGTCATGATAAAGATCTCCGAAGCCGTTTTTAACAGTTTAATTTCTTACACGAACTGTGAACTGTTGCAACAGCACTTCCTTGAATTTACGTGGCGTTTAGGTTGAAATAAGTTACAGGAGCCATTAAAGCTCCCGTGCGAGCCACTTTTGCGCACGTCTCTCCGAGCACATGGCCCTTCCAGCCTGTCCAATATTTTTTGCATAGATGAAGCAGACGGACAGAAAAAGCCACAATACAGGACGTCTTTGTAGGGTGGGCCTCTGCAGAACGGCATCGACGTGTGGAGGAGATTAAAACAAGAGCTTAGACTTCCCCCATGGAGCTAAAAAAGTTTCAAATATACTCCTAATGTTTTTGCAAAAAATTGCATAACTCTGCATACTAATTAATGATATAATGCACAGATAAGGAAGATGCACAATACAGTATACACACAATATTGTACAGACACAGTATACGCACGATATTGTTTGAGCGATGGCTCCTGCAAAACCCCCACAAAGCAGGTTGACGTGAGTCTTCAGAACCAGGACGTCAGGATTGTCAAGGGACGGCTTGCCCAAGAGCTCAGGGAAGTGAGCTAGCCCAAGACTCTTTAGCGTACCAAACGTGAAAAAGGAAAACCCTGAAAAAGGAAACAGAGGGAAAAAAAAAAAGAAGAATTAACACTAAACCGAAGAATTCCCTGCAAAAATTAAGCTCTGGTCGTGATCAATTTAAAAAGCTTAACCTGCATAAGGAGCCATGCCAATGATGGTTGGGGTTAGCCCACGATAAAATCCAGAGACGCCACCTTCCTTTTAAGAGAAAGCACAGTCGGAAAAAGAATACAGGCCGGAAAATCTTAATCAAACACATTTGCTTCCTTGTACCTTCAGGTAGATGGTGTAAAAGGCGTTGGCTATGCCAGTGTAGCGATGTTCCCCGGTCACCTGAAAGGCCAAACGTGCTCGGATCACATCCAGAGGGTAAGTGCAGATGACGGCGGTCATTCCTGGAGAAGACGTGTGTAAGCACAAAGAAGCAAAGTGACCGGGGAGCCCTTAGCATCTCCTCGCAGATCCGAAACCTTATGAACGTTTGCATTTATTTAGGTGGGTGGTGGAGATTGCACACCTGCCAAAGAACCAGCCATAAGACGGTGAATGTGCCCAGATATACCAAGCTTTGTACTAAGGAACTAAGCATAACAATGAACACAATATGGTATCGGCCCTTTGCCATCTATATATGTGTTATGTAAACTTGTCAAGCATAAATGTGAATGATTTACCTTCTTGTAGTGGTCAAAGGCCATAAACTGAATGGCTCCATATGGGAATATTCTCACCATCATCGCCCCATTCCCTTTGTACAACCCGAGGAAACCCTCTTTTCTTGGCACAGCCCTGAGAGTTTCACAAACCCCTACAAGAGGCACATAGGATTTGGGATTTATTTTCTATTTAAAAGCTTAGAATTACCAAAAGCACCTTCATAATCAGCCTGATTCAGCACTGGCTTACCCAAGTGTTTGTAATGAGGATTATGAGCCTGAAGTAAGATTTTCACTCTATCCAGGGGTGCAATGGTGGTCTTGGCACAACATCCTGCTACACCTACATGCACAATAAACAAAGGCAAAAGTTACATCATCTAAATCAAGGCCACCCAAACCATTCATGACCAAATGAACAAAAGCAACAACTTCTGCAATTATGCATGCAAGGTACAGTATATATATATATATATATATATATATATATATATATATATATATATATATATATATATATATATATATATTATATATATATATATGCGTGTGTGTGTGTGCGCAGCTATGAAGAACTGCAAACAGCAGAGCAAATGAAACTTGCTTCCAGGTTCACCCACATCATCTTGAACAATCGATTCAACTAGAAGCTGACGTGGTCGTTACCTCCTGCTGCAAACGAGCGGAGCCAGTAGTAGTATTTGTTCTGAGAAGGGCCTTGAATTTGCGCCTCTGTTGCCATTCTGTCAGTATCAGTACTCCTGTATGGCCATGACTTCCGAGCACTCTAAAACATAAAAACACAGTTTGAGCTACAATGACAAAGTCCTGTATATTAGGCTAAACAAATAACAATATATAATGTAAATAAGAATCATCACAATGTGCAAAAGAATGGTTCTTAGGAATGTTTAAATGTGCTTGAATGTGAATTGACATGCATCACACCTGAAACAGGGAACCAAATACCCTAATGAGTGATCTACAGTAGTTCAGTCCGTCTGTGTTATCGAGGTTCATGGTAAAACACCACAGTGCTGGAGGAACATTTGCAGATGCCTCTCATGGTGTTGGACCTGCTGCGTGCTGACTCCACCATACGGATAACTGAGCTTGGATTAGCAATGGTGCTGTCAAACAGCATAATAGCCCATTTCAAGATCACAACCTACCTGTTAACGTTAAATACCTGATTACAACTTTCGGTTAATGCAAAAAGTGCAACAAATGACAAATTTCTCAGAGCGTTTTTTTTTTCTAACGCATTCATTAAAAAGCCAGAAGTTTCCGCCCATATCTGGGAGGTTCTGCTTCGTAAACCAGACATTTTAATGTGCATGACCAGGTTATACAACGGTGAACCAACTACTGCGCACAGCCGAAAGAAAGCGCAAACGGCAGTCCTGCTGGGGGAGGCCGTCTGCGCCTGCGCATGCGGCCCAACCCACCACGCCGCGGCTCTTCCTGGTCCGAAGTAAACGCCGTGTGTGTGTGTGTGTGTGTGTGTGTGTGTGTGTGTGTGTGTGTGTGTGTGTGTGTCAGCAGATGTAGTCTTTGCTCTGCTCCTGTATCTCCACCACACCAGCAAACCTTTCCGGAACACAGTGACTCCAAGACCCGTATCCAGATGTCAGCACATGTGTGAAACATGGTCCATGTGTGGTACCAGCACCAGTTCACCTCCTCATCTAACGTCACACCCGCTTGATCAACACATCGGTGGGCCAGACTGTCAGTTCCAGAGCTAGATTAAATCTAACGTCTATCATTTTAATATTCACACGCTATACCATGTTGACGGCTCCTAGACCATAACGAGTATAATGTACTCACACGGGGACTTCAGGACATGAGGCACAAACTCGCCATGCGCCTCTCGAGGTTTCATTGCTCCTCCGTCTCTAGTGTCCTTCATGGGTCCCGTTCCTGTCGCAGAGTGATGATGTCACTGGAGAAGCGCCCCGCATGCTGGATGCGCCACGTGTGTGTGACGCTTTTACCTGAACTACTCAGATCGGTGCAGCCCACCTCCTCCTCCCCGGTGATCTCCGCTACGACAACCCGAGACAGCTAGATAATATTCCAGCTATAATTTCAATTTGCTCGAAACCGATTGGCATAGATGTAAACGTAGAGTACATACAACAGGGCAGAACAGAACCATAGATTATATATGCACCATATGGTCCGAGCAGTCACGATTATTTTTGCTGTATTGTTTTTATAGTGAATTACTGAACGATTGTAATGTCTATTCTTTACCAAACCGGGGAGCTGTATCTCTGTTTATCGTGTTGCGAGCTGGAGAAAGAACAGGACACCTGGCAAACGGCAAAAAAGCGACTCTTCGTGTCCTTAGGCTGAACTCGCGCTCAATATTACATCTAAAACATTCAGTATTCAGTCTACAGTTGGTAACCCTCCACATTTTATGCTAATGGCGTTTTAAAAGATTATTATTATATTTTACTTATGCGCAGGAGGATAAGATGTAAAAGATGTAAATCTGATTTTACTTATCATTAATTTGTCCTCGTGTGCCTCCACAGGATTTTACTTGTTCTATCACCGCAGACCCATCCCGGCCTCCCCGGTGACTAAAGCCACTGGACGCTCAGTACCACCCATTCCATCTGGATCTACCACTTTACACAATGACACAACAACCTCAGGCACTCGACCGTTATGGTCTGTGTGCTCCTTAACCACAACCGCTGGCTAGCCCTTTCGCTACTGGTAACGGGTCCCCTTAATTCATGGCCTCACAGGCCGAACTACACAAGCGATGAGGTGGAAGACAGAGCTACAAATCCCCTAACGCTCATCTCTACTGCTCGTACATTTGCCTTAACCATACCTGCCATAACAATTCATAAAACACTTTGTTGGTGGTTCTCTGCTTCTCTGAATCATTCATTGGACTCAGGCTACATCATGTCCACAAGGCTTAGCAGTGAGAGCAAGCATCAACCCCCCTCCTCTTCTAAGCCCGCTTTGAAATAAGGTTATTTCACAGCTGTTTCAATATTGGCCTCCCCAGTGACTAAGGTCATATTAATCCCCACTGGCACCATTAATACATGCTCAGTGTCACCAGTTCCACACAGTTAAGCAACCATAGACGGATGGCCTTCCCACTGACGAAAGCCATAACAAACACCATTGGCCTCCCACACCTCCACCAGTCACATGACAGATGACAGCATGGTGAATCATCCTCCCACTAATCTTTACCCCTTGAAACACAGCCACACACTGGCACCTTCAGCTCCTTGTAATAACTCTTTTAATGCTATTCTTAGCAAACACTCTCAAGAACAAAACCATGTAGTGAACAGATAATCCTTAGAAGCTGTTTAAAATAAACTACTACAAAGGTTTTCAACTGAGGCTTCAGCTCGTTTCTACCTCATTTAAATAGGTCTTTGTACCATACTGAGACTATTACCATACTGTGGGAGAGGGGGGTGGGGATGTCCTGTAATGGTACGGCACTGTAAAGGTGCCCTTGGTTGGTTTGTGTCTTTGTTGTGTGTTTAATGCTATTGTGGTTGTTGTTTGTTGTTGACCCTTCCCTATCTTAACCTACACTGTACTAGCCTGCTGCACCTGTCTCATTATCCTCGTTAACATGTTTATTGAATTTACAGTAATTTAAAATGGCTTACACTCTGTATTTGTCTAATGCTTTTAGTTACAAAAGGTGGAATATATCTCATAGCTGTTCATGGGGCACAGTTCTAGACTATTAAAAACGTTTAGCAATATGTTTAGAAATAAATTTTAGAAATGTAATATAATATTAATATAAATATAATACAATTTTACTCATACTCTATGTCCATCTGCCAAGACGACTTCAATAAGATTTGAAACTGTTAATACTGTCTTAAGACCTTCATGAATCTCCAACAGGCCAGACAAACTCCAACATAATCAGGTCTTGTAAATTAGTAGTGCTGGAACTGCAGCAAAATATGATGCCACAGTTTTTACCTGCTGTGTTAACCACAACTCCAACCAATTATAAGCAAATGTCAGATGTGACTAAAACCAAATCCAATTTTAAAACAAAAAATTTCTATCCTTTTGTGCATTTACTTACTTTGTTGGCTAGGCACTAAACCCGTTTCTCTTTTATATTGTTTTTGACTTCTGAGTTACTGATTCCGAATCACGTATTTATACTATATGATTTAGACCTATGATTATGATTTGCACTTTGAAAGACATTTGTATATGAAACATGCTTTAAATTGTCCTGCTGCACCTACTACTGCTGCTATTACTACTAAATACACCCCATTTATCAAAAGCACAGTAGAGTTAAGACCATCTTAAACAAGAGAGTGAGAGACTGTTCATTGTAATACACGTTGTACCATTTAAAGACATTAACTGTGTTTGGATGCTTTTGCGAAGTGTGGCACAGAGCTGTCTGCAAAACAAAATGATTCACAGTTCAACTTTGTATGAGCTCCTGTATATTGTAGAGGAAGCAGGCAATGCTAACTATGATCAAACCCACCTTCATACCCATTACATTTTTCCAAGCAGGTCACCTTTGTCAAATCAGATCTAGCAATGGTCAGTAGGACTAACCTCACAGTGTCCTGTAAGATTGTGATGTAGGTCATCAATATTTAATACAGCTCAGAGTTGAATTATTAATATAGAAGAAAATGTAACACTACTCACAAAAAGTTAGGGATATTTGGCTTTCGGGTGAAATTTCAGTACGAGTCTAAAATGCACTCTGACCTTTACAGGTGAACTTAATGTGACCTTCTCTAAACTACTGAATGCACATGACTGAATTGTTCAGTGTTTCAGTATTTTTTTCAGAACTTGCTGTTCTCTAACAAGGAGCTTAACGGCAAAATTCACAACAGGTGTTTGATCCATGAAGGGAAAATACGTTTCCTGGTTCAATTGGTATTTAAACAGTCCTCCTCATCATACTGTTCACATTTTAATATCATGAGACCAAAACAACACCTATCAATTGATCAACAGTATCTCGCTATTGGGAGGCTATAAACAAGATGTTCTCAGACAGAAGTGACCACTGAACTTAGAGTGTCACAGAGTGTCATCAGCAGGTCGCAACAGATATAGAGAGAGACTGGAAGAGTCACAGAAAGGCAATGAAGTGAATGTCCACTGCAACATCCCACACTGATGACTGCTTCATTGTGAACAGCGCCCTGAATGCTACACAACTCCAGGCACATTTAAGGAAGGTGAGTGGCACCCAACTGTCCCGTCAGACCATTCAAAACCGTTTACATCAGAGTGGTCTGGGTCCTCGATGACCTGCAAGGGTACCTGACCACACCAGCAGGCGCAGGGCCACGGAGCATTTATGCAGGACGGGGGACCAGTGGGCCTCAGTTTCCTGATGAAATTCAATTCATGCTGAGCTGAAATGAAGGCCAGTGATGTTGGAGATGCCAAGAAGAGTGCTATGCATCAGCCACTGTTGTCACCACATGAGTCTTTGGTGGTGGTGTTAGTGTGGCAAGGTGTGTCTAGTCAATACAGAACTGCCCTACACTTTGTGACAAGCCCATAGTACTTGAATAACATAATTATTCCAGTCATTGTGCCTCTGCATGAACAACACAGGCCTAATGTCATCTTCATGGATGACAATGCTGCAGCTCAACATCATTGGGGAACGGCTGCTGGAGACCAGGGAACCTCAAATGGAGTGACCTGCACTTTCTCCAGACCTGAATCTCATAGAAAACCTGCAGGATCAGCTGAGTCAATGTGTAGAGGCTCGTAACTCTGTAGCCCAGAACCTCAATGACCTGAGGGCCGCCTGCAGTGTGGTGGGCATGGAGTGGGGTGCCACGCCTCAGCAGACAATAAGATGACTTGTGAACAACGTGAGATGTCGCTGTCAAGCTGTAATTAATACTCAGGGAAACATGACAAGTATTTAGACATTGACATTTTTGTTGGGGTATACTCACCACTACTGGCGTTGGAGATTTAGGAAATCACCATAGCGTGCTTATACTTATATGCCATACTTTCATAATGATGAATCATTGTAGCATGACATTTTTACATTTTCTTTAAATTCCAACCAAAAGTCAAATATAATTATTTTTGACTTAAAAAAAAAAGTCATTGGACAAATTGGACAATAGGTTTAAACTCAACACACTAATCTTTCGTCTAAAATTAACAGAAGTTAGACACGTAGAATTGCTCTCTGGTGATAGGCTTTATAATAATATATAATATAATATAATAACTTCAGAAGTGTTCTTGCTCAGTACACTCCGAGGTGTCTAGTCGATGTCGACATGAAGGTAAATTATGCTTGTATGTATTATCATAATCATTATTATTGTTATTATGGGTCGGTTAATGAGAATATTAAATCACTCAACCAATCCACTCCATATTTTCCTCTCACCCTCCCAACGTCCATGAAACAGACGCTGTGACTGGAGCCCGTGGGTCGTCTGGCACTGGGGCTGCGGTGACTGGACTCACTCACACGGGATGTCCGTTTTATTGGGGTCTTTTACTTTGTGGCAACATGTCGCCCTTGGGAGTTAAATGAGAGAGATTGGGCGTCGGTGTGCAGTTACAAAGTTTCTATAAAGTTTTAGTTGGTCGACAAAGTAGCCAAGGGAACATGTTGAAGGATCACCCGTCTGGTGGAGTATTATTACTCTCCGGTATGTGAAGTATTTGAACTGGTTTAAAAGTCTACACACTAATCCCACAAGCTCTGTAGCAGAATGGGTTTTGGGTCATTTGGACCGTTCGAGGCAGTAATGTGGTTTATATGGTGGTCGTGTGTAAGTTGTGAGACGCTGTTTCAAGCTCAACGATAACGGACAAACCAGCAGCTAGCGAATGCTAATTACACTCATTACAATATTAACACAACTGGTGCAGTTCAGTTTGTAAAACCTGTTTCAGGACATGTCAGCGTTGATCAGGTAATAAAAACACACAGGCTACGTTTCGGATACATATTTTAATATTTATATATATATTTATATGATCGCTTACAGACCACGTTATGGACGGTAGATTCCCCATAGTTGGGCGTTAGTTTTGTTGATAAGCTATTAGGTGCAAACTCTCCTTATTTATACAACATGTTTTTACTGTTGGTAATAATATGGAAAAATGTCTTTAGTAGTACCTCGGACATTTTCACTTGGTTTACATTTTATTTAACGTGCTTACTAGAACTGTTTAAGCTGTTTTGCCACCAAATCTTCAAAATGTTCTGTAGCTATTAATAATAATAATAATAATAATAATAATAATAATAATAATAATAATAATAACTCTCATAATAATAATAATAAGCAGGTGCTCTAGATACTTAGGCTGTATAATTGCATTCATGCAGATTGTGTGCCAATCATAATGTATTTATCTTTTTTGCAGACATGCCACTGGGAAGGCCAGAGACACAATTCTAACTTCAGTTTCAAGGACCTGATGCTGAATAAGAACAATCAAACACCATATTTTCAAGATACTCAAATTCAGAACTGTAATAATTCTGTTTCTCATGCCTGCTCTCTCATCTCTAAACCCCAGTACTCCCAGTAAGCTTAGTTATGCCTCGTACTCCCAAACCACCAAAGAAGGCATGCCCCCCAATAAAACAACATGTTAGGAAGTTGAGAACACTCACTGGTAAAAGGCGGGCAGTAAATTCAGGCAAATCTAAGGGTACAACTGCGCACACAAGGCAAGTGGAGACCACAAAGTCCACAGCAAAAAAACGGGTAGCCAAGAGGGTCCAGGACAATGCTGTTAACAAGCCTGCCAGTAAAGGACCGCTGGGAAGGACAAGACAAGTCAAGAATACATTTAGCATAACAAGATCTGTTGGTCTTAGGCACACGCGTAGCTCTGTGACTGAACATGGCTTGTTTGCAGGTCTTGGTGGCAACAGGAGGTCCGTTGAAAGCAGTCGGTTGTCCAAGAGGGTCCCACAGGAAGCGGAGCTTCCCAGGAGGGTGGTCAGAAAGAGAGGCAGAGACCAGCAAGTGAGGGAACAGGATACACCGAGCATCCCAGAACTTGGTGATCCTGAAAGCAATGATGAACAAAGCAAAGGTCTTGGCAGCAATCGAGGGGTTCTGCCCATTAACATAAGCTCTGAAGATATGGTGGAGGAGAGTAGGGAACTGCTTGTTCAAAAGGCCACTGAGATTGAGAAAAAGAAAGCTGAAGTAACATCAGAAATGGTGCAAAGCGAAAACAGCTCACTGACCACTGAAAGTTCTGAGAAGCAAAGTGCAACCGGGTCAGATGGTGTGTTTGTGAACGCGTGTGAGTCGGCCACTAAAGGGGATTTTGCTAGTAAACCAAATATCTCAGGACCAACAGAAACTATTCCTCCTCAGCCAAGTGGCATTGTTTCTCAAATAACTGCAGAGGGCTCTTCTGAACTGGATGTATCCGTGATGTCTGCTGGATGTGAATCTCCTGAAGAATCATCAGCACTTGAATGCACCTCAGGCGCTAGCCAGGTCGAGGACAGAGGGCCCGGTAGCACCATGCTCATGCAGACCAAAGATGTGGACGACAATCATGAGAAGGTGGTGAAGAATAAGGGAGCACCGTCACTCCTCTCCCCGAGCACAGGCTGCGACACCAGCCACCTGCCCTATCTGGACCACGAGTCTCCGTCTGCAGCAACGTTTGAAAGCAAACCTCCCAGCAGCACAGAGAGCACACGGTCCTCGTTTGACGCCCAATCAGAGGCTGGAAGTTCAGACCTTGCTCAGGAGCGCAGGGCAACGTGTGCTTCCCTGCAGCGAGAAGACAACAAAGCGCAGTGTTTGGGCAAAGCTCAGGAGAGACGGGTGGGGAAAAAACGGAGGAGGTGTGGAGGTTGTGAACCATGCCTCCGCAAGATCAACTGTGGCCAGTGCAACTGCTGCCTGAACCGAAAGACTGGTCACCAGATCTGTAGACTCAGGAAATGTGTGGAACTGAAGAAAAGGCTCTCTCTGATCTCTGCTGATGGGGTAGGCCACGTGACTTCATTTGCACACAATCTCTATTCCTCTCGAATAACAAAACTGAAACATTATTGTAATTCACAAGTTGTTGACTAGTTGTTGACAGAGGTCACAAAGTTAAACCAAGCAATAATTATAATGCATCCATAATTAGGTAATGTATCTGTGTACGCGTTAGCAGTGCTGTTATGGTTATTATTGAGTATTGAGCACTTTTGCAGTGGTGTTACTGCGTGCAAAGATATACTGCTGCAATGTAAGTTATATTTATCCCTCACGAGTGCTGTGAGCTGAATGGGAAAACCCTGTGACACGTGGTGCCGTTATAATGGCACATGGTGTGTGTGTGTGTGTGTGTGTGTGTGTGTGTGTGTGAGTGACAGCCTTCCACAAGCTAAACCAACATAGCATAGTGTCTCTTACCTTTTCTCATTTGTGATGGTGAGGAAAACCACAGTTGGCTGTGGCAACCCTCCCCTTAAGCGGAACGCTGTGCCACGGCTATTCTAAGCATGCCATGTCACGCGTCTTCTGTAAAACGTGCTACAAGGTAAATGTAAGAATGTCTTCACCTCTTGCCTGAGTCATTATGTGAGCTTATTTTTGAATAAAAAGCAGAGATGAGGACAGGATTAGCATGCCTTAAATGTGTATGTGTAAACATCTGTCAGTGATTCATGTGGTCTGATTTTGGACAGTGTCGTTTTTGTCAGTATGTATGGATGTTGTGGAGGTCTGGAACAGCAGGCCTTAAAGTTAGATTAAACACTCAACAGACTAGTTTACAACACACATTGTAGTCTTCAGCATGTGGTATATTAATATGTGATCATACATATGTGAGAGAATATTCTTGATTGCCTGTTGTGGCAAAGCTTGTTGTGTTGCTACAAGCCTGTTATATCCAAACACATAAACGTGTCTTATGAATGTAAACCTTTTATACACCTTAATTTCAAGAATCCAATATATTTAATATTTGATTTACTGCATGCAGCAAAAGTGACACTTCTAAAATGTATATAGCCTATATATAATATATTATTTTTCTATCGGTGTGAACCAGTCTGGCAATTCTGTTGTCTGGCATCAAGTGTGTGTGTGTGTGTGTGTGTGTGTGTGTGTGTGTGTGTGTGTGTGTGTGTGTGTGTGTGTGTGTGTGTGTGTGTGTGTCATGGGCAAAGAACGCACAGACAAAAGAGAGAAAATCAAACGAGTTTCCAAGCGAACCGGAATTGAAACAAAACATAAGTGTGGCAACTACAGCATAAGACGCCAACATAACATCAATGTAGTCATGGAAACGGAACAGGTTTAATTGAGGCACAACATAACAACAACTCCCACCTGGTGGAGCTACTAACACCATCCACCTGAGGGACGCGTGGACAAACAGAACACTAACCAGTGATAATTAACACATTAACACACAGAACCACATTAACACACTTGTACCTCTGCTGCTATAATCCTGTAGCTCTCAGTAGGGGGACGGCGTCTATGTATATTTGTACATAAATGGATCGAGAGTGAATAGTTTCCAGAGAAACAGGGATGTTTCAGACAGACAGAGGTGTGTGTGTGTGTGTGTGTGTGTGTGTGTGTGTGTCACCCTTGTTTCACACAGTAACATATACATACACACATCCTATTTTCTTGGAAGCCTTGCATTCGATTTTATGATTTAGCCTGTAAAATATAGTCTATATATACACCAATCAGCCACCACAGGTGAAGAGAATGACACTGATTGTCTCGACACAGTGGCACCTGTCCAGCAGTGGGATGAGTTAGGCCACAAGTAAACACTCAATGCTTAAAGTTGACGTGTAGGCAGCGGGAAAACGAGCCTAATGAGTCATCCTGACAAGGACCAAATTGCAGTTGCTAAACGACGACGAGTTAGAGCATCTCCAAAACTGCTGGGCTTCCTGCCACTCCCCGAGTACCGTGGTTAGTATCTACTAGTGATCCGGTCCCACAGAACAGCTTCAGGGTTACAACCTGCTGAAGATGTTAATAGTGATTATAATATAACGAACACAGTCAGAACACAGTGCATAACAATTTGTCATCGGCTATATTCTGAAGTTCCTTTATATGTGGGTGTTTCAGAGTTTCTCTGGTGCTTTCTGTATTTGGTCTATTTTATCTTTGAGTATGGATGAAGGCCTCCTCGTACCCAATTCTATAATGTGGTTCATTTAGCCTCTCACTGTTGTAGTAATATTTAATCAGTTCTGACATTGGATAATCGGATAATATGCTAATAACTGTCAACTTGTGAGACAGGGTTGAGCAGTGAACTAGCATGCAAACATGTCGTTGCTCCATCGTGAAACACTCCATAGTTTCAGATTAAACATGTACAGTGAAAACTAGTGAGATTATAATTGCAAATCAGATGTGCAAATTCAAGAAAAAGCTTTGTTTTATCTAGGGCTAGAGAGTACCTACATATCCTGAAGGTAGAAATGGTTTGTTAACTGAATGAGGAAAAAGAAAGAAATATGCAGTTAATAGACAGAAAGATTATATTATAATAGTATTTTTTATACCATGAACCGCTTCTGTATAATTAAGAATAATGTGTGTGCGTGTACATTAGTGAGACTCTTGTAGTAAATGTAAGAGAATTTGTGCAATTTGTCTTTCATTACTAATGGGGCGTCTTGAAAACACAGAGGCCAGTGGCACATTAATAAAAATGATTTCTGATACAGACTTGAGCAAATAACAGAAGGGTGTGAGGGGTTTGTTTCCAGGCAGGGAAATCGGGACCGACTTGTCCACACACCTACGATAGCGCTTACTAGAGCTTAACTGTGAACCAGCACTGGTTCATGTTGCCAAACAAGACGGCAAGTGGGCAAAATAGTATTTACTGTACCAAATTAATAGGGTATAAAAACCTAAACACGAGATTCTACGTCAACCCTAAAACACGATGTTGATATCCATGCACACCATGGCTCTGAGGTGGAGAGGATCACAACTCCCAGCAGGCCATGTGCCTCTCTGTAGGCTTTGTTTATGTCTTAATGTTTACATTTAGTTGTCTAGTGGTTTGTGCGTATGTGTTGAATTAGTTTTCTCACGTCTCCTTTTAGTTAATAAATGGGCCAATCAGGCCTTTTTAACCGATGGTTATGCTCCTTTAATAAATGAGCTTTCTCATTGGAACCGTGATGATGATTTGTGGGGTTTTGTCTCTGCACTACACGAGTGTCAAAAGTGGGCTGGTGCCACTAGGCTTGAAGAAATCGAGGAGTGTATCAACAAGCTCAGAGGTGTAGAAGAAGGCAGAGCCCATGGGAAGGGCTTACTTAGCCAGATGGGTCCAGCCGCCCAAGAGCGAGGCTGGGGAAGACGGCAAAAGAAATAGCACAGCATATCCCGGCTAGTGCCTGGCAACAGAGGGCTGACACGCAGCCGCCAACCATGCCTGGAAGCGTCCACACAGTTACGAAACAGACAGGACAGGACTCATCCTCCAGTACTGCGCAGCAGAAGAGCTTCAGAAGGAGAACATTTGCTGAGCGGCTCTGCAGCGAGTGGCCGAGGAGCGGCCGGTGTGCAGGAAGAGGGGACGTCATGCCCCCCCGATTCTGTGAGCCTGGCCAGCGGCACTGACACCACAGGAGAGGAAGAATACGGTTTCCGTGGCCGACTTGTGGTTGAGAGCAGCGTAGAATGACGTGGCTGCCACAGGCTTGTCCGTGACGGCGGACACGCCCCCCGGCTGGGGGGGGGGGGGGGGGAGGGGGGTCCTGGTCCTGGTCCTGGTCCTGGTCCTGGTCCTGGTCCTGTCGAAGGCTCTGTGGTCTTTTGTGGGTGAAGCCACCATTAGAGGAGGAGCTGAACACACAGTGCCAATGTGGTTAGTGAATCATCAATGGCTATGAGCCACACCCTCATCGGCACTGGTAACGCAGGAAGTAGTTGCAAGTGAAGAGGTCTGGGTGACTCCGGGGTAGTATGTGGACTGTGGTATCGGAGCTGGTCGGGTTTAGCAGAGGGGAAGAGACGGTGGCTGTGGGCCGTTGGAGTGACATCTTCGTGGCCACCGAGGAAGACTACAAGGACTGATTCACAGCATCATCACTGGCGATGCAACATCTGGGTCTGACTCTTTTTCCACTGGCTTCCATTAGCTAAGAAATAAGGCTGCAGAGCAAAAAAAAAATGTAAGCGATGTGGGCTGTGGGATTCTCTGAACTATCAAATAGCCCACGGGACCTGCCAGTCCCAAGATAACAGCTGGTATTTCTGCGTGGACTGTTGCCAGTTCAACACTGTTACAAAGCCTGACTCATAATCGCTCCCACACACTTATGACAACCTGGATCAGCTTACTGGCTCTGCATAGTTTAGCATTTTCCTGCATTTGGAGAGTCGATATTGGCGAGTGGCACTCGGTCCAGATGCGAACCGCCCTGTGGCGGTTCAAGGTGAGGACGCTCAGGCTCGCTGGTGCACCTGCCACAGCTGAGTTGTTGGTTCATAAAGTGCCCGATTGGTGCGTCACTCGTGTATATGACACGCGGGTTTGTGCGCCTGACGTTGCCACCACTCACCTGGAGCAGGTGATCCTGGCTACGGCACCCTGCTGCGCTCTCTCTGCACGACTGTGTGGGGTGCCATGCTGGCTTTTTCCATTGTGGACACAGGTGCCAGCAATAAGGGCATCAACACTGTCCTCTTCAGATTAATGCTACGGTCATATCATGAAAGTATGTTATTTAAGTAGAAGCATGCAATGGTGAATACCTCATGAAACAGAATAGTAATCTTTTTTTTTTGTACCTTTCATACATACATGCAACTCAAAGTATTTTACAGAATAAATAGAAGAAAACAAAAATAATAAAATAATCGAATAAACATGGCGTAACTATTAAAATACTTAGAAGAAAAACAAACATAAAATGTAATTAAGTAAAATAATGTGATGAAATAATAAACTATCAATGTTCCCTAACTAAATGACAGATCTAAACCAGAATGCAGAGACACAGTGGCTGGATTAATGATGTTATTCGAGTAGTATCGGCCTTTCACAGCTTTTCACAAGTGTAGGGCAGTTCTGTGCTGACTGTACACACCTGCTCACACTAACACCACCACCAAAGACTCATCTGGTGACAACAGTGGCTGATACTCTCCTGACGTCTCCAACATCACTGGCCATCATTTGTTGTGATGTGAACAGCGTCATGAGGAGGACTGTTTAAATACCTATTCTAATTGAACCAGGAAACATATTGGCCCTTCATGGATCAAACACCAGTTGTGAATATTGAGAACAGCAAATTATGCCAAAAGTACTGAAACATTGATCAGTTGGACATATGCATTCAGAAGTTTAGAGACGGTCACATTAAGTTCACCTGTAAAGGTTACTGCACCTGTAAAGGTTACTAGACTCATCCTGAAATTTCACCCAAAAGCCAAATAACCCTAACGTTTTGTGAGTATTGTATATGACCTGTCTAGCCTGTATATTACTAACTGTTATATTGCCACCAGCTTGTATGTTTTCTTCATTAATGTGTTTAATCTCATGTTTACTTCAGCTGCCTTCTGTAGGTCATTAAATAGTCTTTGCAGGCCTGCACATTCTGGTCAGTCAGGTCTACAATAGACCGACTGGGGCATTCCAGTCCGGTCCAGTCCAGTCCAGTCCAGTCCAGTCCATTGTTCTCTCTCATATGACTTTGTTTAGTACTTCAGTGGGCCGCTAGGACTGAGCTACTGTAGTTAGCATTTAAAATGTGGCAGGATTTGCATCAGGGGAGGAGTGAGTTTGGGGACTGAGGGAGGTGATGACTAAGTTACATCTGGTTTCACTCAGTCCTGACAAGATCTCGCAACGTCATTTCAAACTGTCACCTCAGACATTAGACATATATGACGTTCCATGACTTGTCACAGCACTGGAATTTGAAATCTGTGTCCTTAACTAAAACAGACTCTTCAACCGTAGGTAGTAAATGAATATTAACGAGTTCTGTGTTGATTACTTTGTCAACCTGGAAACAGGGTTCACCCCTCACCTCACATCTGTTCTCCACTGAAACAAACTCCTTCTGGTTTAAAGAGTTTCAGCAAAGCATCTACTGAACTTGTACCATGTGTTCATCTTTAGGATGAACTGTGTTAAAATGGTTGCATCATACGTTCCCAAACAAACAAACAAAATAAAACTAATAAAATGATCAATCTCCAAATGTCAGTGCTTACTATAAACATGCATTTTGGTGAAAACAAAAAGTGTTGGTATTATTGTTATTTATTTATTAGTGAAGCTCTTTTGAAATTTCTTTAGATGTCCTCTGATTTGCCTGTTTGACTCTCTTTTCTTGACATCTGATTAAATGCTCAACAGAACTGTCATGGTTGCCATGGTTTCATCCTCTCTCACCTTGACATCTAATACTGGAGCATGTCTCTCTCTCTCTAGTCTGAAATGTGTGTGTGTGTGTGTGTGTGTGTGTGTTGTATATAATAAAGATGTGTATTCACTATTATATGATTCAGTACAAGGTGCTATTTCCCTTCCTAGTCAGATTCTGAACATCCACCCTCTAGTTCTGGAAACATTAAATGAATTATGTGTGTCTTTGCTCTGTTGCTGCACTGACAACAAAATAACTGTTTCTAACGTCAGGAATGTTTAAAGACACTGAACACTTAGCCCTAACGTTGGGTGAAGGTCCCATACAGAGTGGGCTACGTTACGTTGGTGCTACACCTCTGCATTTTCTAATGGTGAACTTTCTCCACCCTCTGTAGTTTTGCTGAGTTGTTTAGACATGGAAGGAAGCCACTACAGTACAGGAAAACGCCCGACACTCAACGCTGTGGTAATGCTCAGTCTGCAATGCTAATCAAACACACCCAGGAACAGTGTCTGGAGAATAAAGTGTACAGTGCTGCCCATGCAGATGCTTTTGTTAACCCAACCTCTTTTGTGTTAGCCACTTGTTGCGTTTAAAGTTAAATTTGTATAGACAAGGTTTCCTAGATATATAGAAAACAGGGAAAGAAACAGTAGTTATGTGAAGTGTGTAGTGTTACTGTGTGTGTGTGTGTGTGTGTGTGTGTATGTGTGTGTGTGCATGCGCGTGTGTGTATGTGTGTGTGTGTGTGTGTGTGCATGCACGCGTGTGTGTGTGTGTGTGCGCGCCAGTAAAGTAGGCATGGTGGCCAGGAGGCTGAGGTTACCAAAGGGATTTGCTGGAGTCATGAAATGTCACATCCATTGTGACTGTAGGCAGCGCAGGATTCAGTGTGTGTCCTGCTACCCCGACTGTGTTCTGCTGTCAGCCCAGTCTCAGAGGTGAACCACAAACGAAAACACAAGCCACATCACAGGAAATTAGTCTTTTTTGGACATCGCAAGTCTTTGAGTTACTTCACCCATGCAAAGGATAAGAGCCGTGGCCTTTTGTTATACGTGGACAAAAGTTTGAGATCAAAGGCATTCAGAGGCTGTACCTTGAGTTACCTGGAGATGGAAAAACCCACAACTCTGAGCAAAGACAAAAACTGCATTTGCAAACAGCTTATTGTGATGTGCTGTCTGGAAACATATATAGAGTATCATATGTTTTTACAGTGAGCATTTTGTGACTGGTGTGCCTAGAAAGTTAAGGCAAAATCCTTTAAACTTAGAGTTGATAATTTTTCAGTGCACTCTGGGTAATGTAGTGTTTTATTGCTTCTCAGTGCACTTTAGGGAGCAGCGGGATCTGGTGTCTCTTCTCCAGGGTCGCTGTTCTTGAAGACTCAGTTAGGTGGAGTTGGACGCTCATTTAGGTGGAGTTGGAGACTGTGTGTTTAAAGTAGCAGGCAGGGTAAAGACTGTGTTTGAAGGTCTTCACCAATAGTTGAGGAAATGGAATATTTCCATTGGTTTGTTTGCAGTACATGTGTGCAGAAGTAATTTCTCCCCAAATATTCCAAACTAACCAAAATAACTGAGAGTAATAGCATTCAGATCCATGAAAAAATAAATCTTCCTAAATGATCCTTCCTAAAGGATCCAGTACATTGACATGTGCCTTCAGTGTTTTTTATCATCTTTGTATGACCATCTGCTCTTTTACACCAGTAAAGAAGCTGCTTCCATTCCCACAACCTATTCGTAGTCACAGAACATAAAACTGTAAAACTCTCAGATCATGTTAAAAGGATTATTGCTACATAGACTCACATACACCAAATACATGATGAACACTCCAAGCACCTATTGAGCCAACACTGGAAGACAAATGTGCTCAACACAAGTTTCTTGCATTTTAACTAAGTTCTTATGCCTGGGCACATGTTGTGAAATGCTGTTAATCTAAAATATATTTAACTTTATGGTTACTCATGTCAACGCCAACGCCTCCCCGGATTCTGTCGGCATTGCCCCCATCTCAGGAAGCATCTCACCAGCTCTTTTAAGCAGTAGCTGCATCGTGAAGAAGACTGCTGATTCACCACACGACCCAAACTCCGCTGTGTCACTCACTACCGCGTCATCACAGAGCACGCAGCACAGTGTGGGGGTGTGGGCGTGGCAGGCACACACACACACACACACACACACACACGGGGGAGTGTGGGGGTGGCAAGCACACACACACACACACGGGGGAGTGTGGGGGTGGCAGGCACACACACACACACACATGGGTGGTGGGGGGGTGGCAGGCGCACACACACTCACACATGGGGGGGTGTGGGGTGGCGGGCACACACACACACACACACACACACACACACACACACACACACACATGGGGGGTGTGGGGGTGGCAGGCACACACATACGCACACACATAGGGTATGGTGGGAGTACCAGACACACTCTCGGGGACACAGAATGCCTAGAAGCAAGATTTAGATGGAACATTGTACTTTTAATATGTTCATATGCTCATACACACACACACACACATATATTGTGTAAATGTAAAACCTGTTACTCCAGCTTCATTCGAGGTCGTCGCACAGCTATTAAACAAATAGTGAAACAAAAGAGCAACCCAGACAACCTTAAGAACACATCACCTTACGTATCAGTTCAAATCAAACTTACTAATGAAAACACGCATTTCAATCAGTGTTCTTTTCTTGCTTTTTTACCAACACAGATTGTGTATGACAAACCCTTTCCTATCTAGTAATACCTGATAAGGTGTGTGCGACCTGGTGTTTAAGGTGAGACTGTAACTATTATGTTGGCAGGAGTGACACGGTTAGTGTATAGGCCGTGTAGTAACACCGATATCACATTTCCATTGTACATGCTGGAACGTTGGTTTAATCGTTTAAAGTGCCAGTGGTGTTACTTTGTCCTCAGCTAACCTCCTCTGCCAGGGGGCTTATGTGGAGATTTGAATGTGTGCAGGCTGGATTAAGCATCGGCGTGTAGAGGGTTTGAAGAGAGGCCCCTCATAGCTGCTCTCAACACGTGTCCCCAGGGAAAGGGCACAGCTGTGAACTCTAAGATGTTCTATATCTCTCTGTTATGAGATTGGGACACCTTGGTTTGATGTTATTTGTAGGAATATATGTGGAAAAGTGGTCTTTTTTAAATGTGTTTACATACACATATTTTTGCATTAATCACATGAATATACAAGAGTAATAATAACACCATACATCGGATTGTAAAGTGAAATATTAGATATGGGAGGAAGATATTAGGTATGTGATTTGTGATTCTTAACTATTTTTTTGTTTGGAGAATAACTTCTGGGGTTTTTTTCTGTTAGTTCAGATTTTTCTGTTAGTCGTAGCTCTCTCCCCTCAGTGCTTTGAACTCCATTCCAGTGCTGCAAATATCCTGTCCACAGTTTGACTCTCTCCCCCGTGCGTACTTGTAGAGTAAGAGCCCACATAGGGGATCCTTTGTTTAGGAGGGTCTAGGCATGGACGATAATTTACAAGCCGCTGAAGTCTCCACGCGATTGGCTGGCGGGGCCGTGTGCGCGTCTGTGAGAGGCATGTGTTGTGTGTGTGGTTCAGTGGCAGCAGACACTCGTCACATGTAGCTGTTACGCTCCGCGGTGATCATGAGAACCCGGTCTGCTCGTCCCTTATCTGCCACTGGAGCCACTTATCCGTCTAAAGTCAAGGGAGGCAACATGGCTACCTTTTAGGATTATGTTGCCTAAAATTGAGGGTCTGCCTCTGAAGAGTGAGAAGGTACAGCACCGGAACGGCTTTTGATGTCCATTGTCTAGCCTGGACGTTCAGGACAGTGTGTTGTGGCTGTGTGTGTGAGGGCTTGCTTTGTGCATTTGGTTGTTTTGTAGTCAACACTGCATCAGTAATGCCTTGTGTCCCTGTGTCTTGGTTCATCTTTTTGTTTGTTTTTTTTTTAGGTGAAGTGCAAGAATCTTTCTGAACTTCAGAAAAAGGACATTCCCGAGGTAATGGACGCCCACTTTTGTGTGTTTTTAACCACTTAGGGTCTTTCCTCTTGTGTGTGTCCCCCACCCACCCACCCCTGTTTCCAGCGTGTTTGTTGCACCTGCTGCCGTCTGGATGAAGCCGTGTGGCGTGTGGAAGCGGCAGGAATGGGGGTTTTGTCTGCGCTGTGTTGAGTCTGCTCTCTGTGAAGTGAAGTTGAGAGACAGGAAGGGCTGTATGAATGAAGCCACTACGAGGAGCTTCAGAAAAGCTCACCAGGAAGGAAGCATGCTTGGGTTTTCTTTTTTTCAAGTCACATTTCAGTAAAATCTCAATTCTGTGAAATTTTGCATGCAAAGCAGTATGAGCAGAACAGTGTGAGCGAGATGCTTTTTGATGTATTTAGTGAAGAACATAGTCCCTTCCTGCACTCTTCTCTCATGTTCAGAAATAAAAAAAAGAAGGGAAAAGGTTTTTTTTTATTTCAAAATAAATGGTAACTTAAAACTCATGCTAAAATGTAGGTGTGCATGCTGTCACTTTTATGCATATATGCTCATAAATAAAGAGAGAAAACAAAGAAATGAATCAAACGTTAGATGTCTTATTTTTATTCTCTAACGGAATATTACATTGAGCGCTTCGGTCTTTTGTGAATGAGAGAACTCTGTGTTTGTTGATATTGAGATGGAGATGTTAGGTCTCCGCTCTGTTTGGGTTGGATACCCCCTCTCTGTTCCAACTTTCCCTGGTAACACTTCCTAAGGGAGGCTTCTTAGGATTTTGTCGCCAATGCGTGGTCTGTTGCTAGGGGTGTGTGTGTGTGTGTGTGTGTGTATGTGTGTGTGGGGTGGAGGGGGTGTGTTGACGCGTGGACAGCGTGCAAGCATGTGCATGCCTCAGTGAATAAGGGGACCCTAAACAGTTGTTACTACACTGAACTAAAATCAACGTCAAGTCCGGGCTTCAGTCACGACTAATGAGGCCCAGAGTAGCCGAGCCCGCCCTGCCTGAGACGGCTGGTGACATGCTGAACAGAAGGCCCTCACTTCCTGCTTGAGATGGGGGGGGTCATGATGTCAGCACAAACCAGGAACCTTGATTAACTGATCTGTCATGAGTACAACAATCTAGTTCCAGCTCTGGAATATTCTAACATTTCTTAGTGCTCTTGAATATTCACATTTGAGAGATGTTAGGGAATGCTGCCACGATTGGGACCAGCAGTCATATTTTTATTTAGTACATTACAGGCATTGGTAGAAGATAGTGTGAACAAACGATAGATTCCTAGCCTGTGTCTGGTTTTAAATTTGACATGGCGTCACTTTTGCCATTTCATGGGCAGAGGTGTTTCTCTCCTAAACATTCTTGCCTTCATTTATATCGTTTGAGCAAGCTGTTTACATTTAAGCTCTCTGTAAGGATTCAGTCTAGCGCGGTTATTGCTGTTCTTGGAAAGTTTTGTTATTGCGGATCCTATAAAATATATACAATAACTCAACTAAAGTTGGCACGTCTGGTCAGCAGAGGCTGGTGACCCTGCCTGGTGAACGTACCATCTCCACCTATGGCACAAGACCTGCACTACTCTGGGTTTTTGTGTAACATGACATTTTATAGCATCATTTAATAATATAAAAAAAAACACCAGTGCACGTTTTAACCTGTAGAAGCTGTGCGTGTATAGGAATAAAGTCTGCACATTTACACCGACTGCCTGTAGAAACAGTAAATATATTCCAGGATGCATAGTTATGAGAAAAAGTTACACAGGCACAGATGGAGGCCTGGTTCATGGTTTCACTTCTGTGTGGAACATCAGAGAAGTTGATTACCATTCTCTTCCTTTTTTGTTCAGCAGTTGCAGAAGCAGCCAAACTGTTGCCTCACTCATTTTCGCCCCATGCAGTATGTTGCATCAGTCTCCACCTTGACATGACGGCTGATCACAAGTCAGTCCTCTGAATGCGCCGTTTAGCAAACACTGAGATTACGGTGACCTTCTTCAGCATTTTGTGTTTTCTTGCACGTTTTGCAAAGCCATAAAATCATTTTCTTTACGAGGGGTCCATAGGTTGCTTTGTGCGGGGAGGAGTTTGTTGCGAGAGCTTTGTGTTAGGGACCCATGATGCCTTCAGAGGTGTCTGCTGCTTTTCATACTCTATGTAGAATTGATATACATGTAGGTCCTATATTGTGTAGAGTTGTAATTTCTGTCACAGATAACATTTGAAATCCACACTTCAAAGATGTAGAAGGTTTTGGGAGACATCTTGATAGAAAGTAGTCACATGTCTTATCATGTCTTATCATAAATCATCTTAAGTCCTTTATTGGATTTTACAGTGAAAGGTGAAATGGTCACTGGCTACTGTTAAACTGCCTTCTATTAGTATGGGCTGGAAATGTGCAATTGTTGTTGTGGGATTATCACAAATTATGCATAGTGTTTGTCATTGTTGGGCAAAGTGAAGCACAGACTGTTTACTGAGGAGGCACATCACAATATGTGATGCATCATTCCCATGCCAAAACCTTCTTAATCATCTTTCTATTTTTCTCTTGCCCAGGTCGAGTCAGAGGGCACCTCAGTAAATGGCACTAGTTCAGAGCAGATGGAGGAGACATTTGTGGCGCCAGAGGAAGAGGCGTGTGACACGGCTCCACCCTGCCCACCCACGCCACTCCACCCTGCCCCATCACCGAGCCAGCAAGCTCGGCCTGGTGTCAGCAAGCACGCACTTCTTACCGGCCACAATTATTTAAGCTCTCACAATGGTGCTAAACAATTGAAACTAGAGAGAAGCACAGATCCTCACGAGTTACAGCCTGAGGCTCAGAGACCCGTGAACGTGCCCGCCAAAAGCCTGTCCCCCGGAGAACGTCCTGAAAAGATGGTTCCTCTGAAAAAACTCGGACTGGAAGAGTCAGGCACGGCCACGAATAAAGAAACCTCGTTGCACTTCGATAACAGTGACTGCTGTGATGATGCTTTATCTACACTAGCTGTGGTTTGCTCCTCCATCACTCGTAGGGACATTTTGGAGGAGGAGATGTTTGATCCTCGGGGCTCGGATATCTGTTCTTTTAAGGCTGAAAGAGTAGCACAGCTGCGTCAGAGGCTTTCGTGCCAAGAATGGACTTTGAATAGTCCAGAATGCGCTGGGACACCTACTCAGAAAGCCTCTGTTGCACTTTGTTGTCCTAATGTCCAAGCTCTGGTTGAACACAGGAGCATAAGCATAGATCAGGCCATAGCTATTGAGGCCTTGACTCAATTGGCAGTTACCCCAGAAACAGTGCCCCTCACAACACAAACACATGGTCAACACGAAAGCAAACCACTGTCAGACTTCGCCTCGAGAAGGCATATACCTCGTCAGGATGCTAAACGTGCGTTGGAAGTTCCCTCCAACAAAGTCTCGGTAATCAGTTCGTCTTTGCATCAGGCGTCTGTTATTTGCAATCCTCTGAACAGACAGGACAATTCCACCCTTCACAGCACACCCACTCCGCACAGGTCCTCTTTGCAGGATCTCTGGAAGGCAGGCTCAGAATGTGAAAGGGTCTCGCACGCCCCGGAGAATGGAAGATTCAGCGAAGCACTTTCTAAACCTGTTAGGTTAGGTGGCACTTTTAAAAGATTTAAGCATGTTGAAAAAGCACAGAGCACAAGGAGAAGGGATGAAGAAGAGGTCGCTGCCCAGCTAGTCCAACTTGCTTTCATGATTGAATCACGGCAGAATCCAGTGTCTTCTGAAAACAGTCCGCCAAAGGGTATGCCAGTTCAGGCCTTGAAGTGCAATCATCATGCAACTGGCCAACATTTAAAAAAGCAAAAAAGACCAAAAACCACTCCGGCACATCCAAGGACGTCAAAGAAGAAAGCGACTGAGAAACAGGGGAGTAATAACAGGATACCACTTGCCAAGAGGACGCCGAATGGTAAAGCCCCTCCCAGGACGAAAGGTCAGAGGGCAGCCTTGCAGCAAAAGGCAAACCTGCACCCCAGGAAAAGCCTGTTTCTCCCACAGGCTCAAATAGACCTAAAAAAATGTCTCGGGCGTGCAAATTATGAGAAGAGGCAGATTTCCTATTTCAGTAATTCTCACAAGAGAGAGAAGTTGGAGCAGCAGGACCCCATGAGCTGCAGCATCCAGAAAGCTGTACATTTCAAAACAGACATTGCAGCTCTGAGTCATATTCATGGTAACCAAGCGGACAGACATTGTCATAATCTCACAAATGATCACCCTGGTGCTACCCATGGCCAGAGGCATGAACGTGAAGAACATTTGACTTCTCAGGTATCAAAAACCTACAGTGTGCAAAATCATGGTGCTATATCACAAGACCTGTCTGCTCTGCCTAGCGTCCCCAGTGCAAACACATTTCAGAACCCAGGGGGGTGTCATAATGGAAAGACCAATCAGAATGTATATTTCAAGGTGGAGACGTCTGGCTCTGTCTCAATTATGTCTATGTCAGCAGACGATATGAAAAACGATGATTTGGAATACTCTGAAAAATACTCTCCTCCCAAGAACACACTCAACAGTTTTTTAGAATCTCCCTTGAAGTTCTTGGACACACCAACCAAGAATTTAATCAATACCCCATCAAAGAATACTTTGGACCTCCCGTCTTGTGACTGCATGGGTAGGTGTTTGCATGAGATAATCTTCACAATTGTGCTTTAAAAGATTAAAACATAATTAGCAGCATGAGAAGAAGCTCACCAGTTACAATCTATTGTAATACTTGACCTATGAACTCATATTCAGTGTGGATGAATATGTGTCTGTGTTATGTATAATAATAATGATGAGTCAAAGTCAAATAGTGCTACCGCCAGTGATTGTACATCTCTTCTTTACATTCTTAGATCAAATAACTGAGAAAGAGGAAGGGCCGTTTTACACACACCTTGGATCTGGGCCAACTGTAGCATCAATACGACAGATGATGGAGGACAGGTGAGGGAACATATCTATCATAAAACACAAAAAGAAAAGTCAGGCTAACACTCGCGGAGGCTACGCTCTCATGTACCCTCCAATACACTCAACAGGAAGTGATTTTCTGGGCTGAAGGGGCCTAGTTCAGTGATTCACACCACATTATGTTGGCTTCCTGCCGATCCGCTATTGCCACAGCTGGCACGTGTTGTGTTGTCAATACTCTCTCAGCCCCCAGAACCAATGACTTGTTTCATTGTTCAGTTATGAGCTGAATGACAGTTCTCTGGTCTGCTCTGATTTAAGGTATGGGGAGAGGGGCAAAGCCGTGCGTGTGGAAGTGGTCGTTTATACTGGCAGAGAGGGGCGGAGCTCCCAGGGTTGTCCAATAGCGAAGTGGGTAAGTGATCTATGGAAAACATTGAACCCCCCCCCTCCCCAAGGAGTTTTAGATAAGTACTGACTGGTGGGTGAGAGTGCTGTAAGAGAGTGTTGTAGGAGTGCTATAAGAATACTGTGAGAGTTGTAAGAGTGCTGTAAGAATACAGTAAGAGTGCTATAAGAGAGTGCTGTAAGAGTGTGCTATAAGAGAGTGCTATAAGAGAGTGCTGTAAGAGTGCTGTAAGAGAGTGATATAAATGAGTGCTATAAGAGAGTGCTGTAAGAGAGTGCTATAAGAGAGTGCTGTAAGAAAGTGCTGTAAGAGTGCTGTAAGAGAGTGATATAAATGAGTGCTATAAGAGAGTGCTGTAAGAGAGTGCTATAAGAGAGTGCTGTAAGAGAGTGATATAAATGAGTGCTATAAGAGAGTGCTGTAAGAGAGTGCTGTAAGGGTGCTGTAAGAGAGTGCTGTAAGAGAGTGCTGTAAGAGAGTGCTGTAAGAGAGTGCTATAAGAGAGTGATATAAAAGAGTGTTATCTGTCAGGTGATCCGTCGGGGCAGTGAGGAGGAGAAGCTGCTGTGTCTGGTGCGCCAGCGTGCGGGTCACTGCTGTCAGAACGCAGTGCTGGTCATCCTCATCCTGGTCTGGGAGGGGATCCCACGCTGCATGGCTGACCGGCTGTACCAGGAGCTCACGCAGACGCTGGCCAAATACGGGTCGCCCACCAGCCGCCGCTGCGCCCTCAACGAGGAGTGAGTCAGGATCAGAGAGTGATTCATACACTCACACACGCAACACACGCACACGTACACACACAAACACACACCAAACACATGTCGTGTCAGGTTTGGGCCACTTTTACACAAGGCGTCATGACAGCTGAGGAACGGCCTTTTGTTATTTTCTCGTCACGGAGAACTGCTGTAGAATTAACGTGCTTGCTCTTTGGTCCTCTTAGACGTACGTGTGCTTGTCAGGGTCTGGACCCAGAAACCTGCGGGGCCTCCTTCTCATTCGGTTGCTCGTGGAGTATGTACTTCAACGGCTGCAAGTTTGCCCGCAGCAAGGTCCCGCGAAAGTTTCGTCTGCTGGGAGACTTTCCTGACAAGGTGAGCTGTGACAGCCGCATTACCGCGTGGCTCAGCTGGATGCTAAACCAACATCTGAGGTGGAGTGAGAAACGCCACTGCTAATATGTGCACGCCTGCTATGGTCTGGTTATTGCCTTGAATACGGTGATAATAATAATTTTTCCTACATGATCTAGACATTTCACTGTCCTTGTAGCTTAATAAGTTTAGCTGGTTGCATCCCAGTGGTCATAAATAGAACAAGACCCGACAGTAGTACATCGGTAGTACAGGCATCCCCAGGAATGGTGCTCAGAGCCCTCTTTACATATTGAAACCTGAAACTAAGTCACAATGACTTTTTTCTGATTTCACCAGGAGGGGAATTTGGAAAGCAAACTACAGAATCTGGCAACGGATTTGGCTCCTATTTATAAAAGACTTGCCCCTCAGGCCTATCAAAACCAGGTAAGAACCTTCTATTCAGTATAATGAACCCGAATGACAGCAAAATGTGCTAGAAATGTTTAACTAATGCTATGCCTGACCAAGTCCTCCTGTTCTTTGGATAGATTTGCTTTCGAAATGACCAGAATGTATGGTAAATGTCTATTGCTCAGTACTCTCTGCATGTGAAATGGAACCTTGAGTACACCTTTGACCTTTGACCTTTTAGGTGGACGCTGAGGAGTCAGGTCGTGACTGTAGGCTGGGCAGGAGAGACGGTCGTCCGTTCTCTGGTGTGACGGCCTGTCTAGACTTCTGTGCTCACGCCCATAGGGACACACACAACATGAGCAATGGATGTACTGTGGTAAGCATTAACACAAACTTCCCCAGCTATCTTACACTAGATCTCACCAGTGTATCACTGCTTTTATTTAGATGGCTGCAAGCATGTTCACTAAAAAAGAACAACAATATGAAAAATTTACCGTATTTTCTGGGCTATAGAGCACACCTCTGAATGAATGATTCAATTTATATAGCGCCTTATCAGGATACCCAAGACGCTTTTACAATTGTTAACACAGCTACGTCACAGACAACCAATCACACACCGGCGAGAAGCGGCAGCCAATTGCGCACAGCGTACTCTCTACCGGGATCCACAGCCCCCTGGGGGACTGAATGGGGTGCAGGAAGGGGAGAGAGGACAGACCCTAGTGACAGAGCACCATCCACCACTGGGCATACAAGCACACACACTCAGACAACAACTTGTTTTTTTTTATTGAACAGAGGTGAGACACAAACACACTCAGGGAGAATTTGTCAGGGACTGCCAATTTACCTAACCTCCATGTTTTTGGACTGTGGGAGGAAACCGGAGAGCCAGACACTGGGAGAACATGGAAACTCCACTTAGATAGGGACTTGAACCCAAGACCCCAGTGCTGAGAGGCAAACGTGCTAACCACCAAGCCACCGTGCTGCCCACGGACTCTGGACTATAGAGCGCCCCTCAATATAAGCTGCACCTACAAAGTAAAAAAAAAAAAGGAAAATGTTGTATAAGTCGCATCGGGCTAAAAGCCGCATATATCTACTGAACTGAACACATTTAACTGAACTGATCAGTTTCTGAACGGTGCCTGTAGCATTTCACGTGCAGCGAATTTGGCTTTCATCCGGTGTTGTGGCGAATTCCGACTCCCCTCGTTTATCCGCATAAACACGATACAGATGATATTGTCGATTTATGTTTCTATGCATAAATAAGAGCTAGACATTAATTATCCATCACAGCAAACGACATTATCTATGTCCAAAGCCACACTGGCTCAACGGTGTTAATTATTTAAAATAAAATACACACTGTCTATACCGAAGTTCACTTCTGACCACGACTTTGCAGTATTACAGCAGTATTATGTCTAAATATCTAGTTAGGACAAAACTAGAGTGCTCAATGAACTAAGTTATAATCACTGTATAATCACTGTATCTCCCGAATGAAAATGAGCACTTTCTTCTTTGATTTACAACTTTCACCTACCACCTGATTCACTTTCTGCTCCGCCCCCTGACGGGGGAAGAAACGTTTACAGAAAAGCCGCACCTCATTATAAGCTGCATGGTTCAAATCATTGGGGGGGGAGTAGCAGCTTATAGTCCGGAAAATACTGTAATTACAATGATGAGAGGATTTTTTTCAGACGTGAATATAAATTCAGCGTGCTATGAGCAGGCTGCATTGTTGGGGCTGTACGACAGACGTGCTGCTGTCTCCGTCTGGCCCGCAGGTTTGCACTTTAACGAAGGAGGACAACCGTGCGGTGAGGAACATTCCAGACGACGAGCAGCTGCACGTCCTGCCTCTCTATAAGATCTCAGACACCGACGAGTTTGGCTGTGCGGAGGGCCAGTGGGCCAAGATAGAAAGTGGAGCGCTGCAAGTCCTCTCCTCCTTCCCGAGGGAGGTGCGCGTGCGCTCCGAGCCTGTCAAGTCCTCCTGCAGGAGGAGGCTGGAGACCAAGACAGGGCGTAAGAAGCAGAGCGGCCAGGAGAAGAAGCAGGTGGCTGCAGGGAGAGTGAAGAACGGGCCCCTGAAAGGTATCGTCAGTGATATGAACTGGGCTGTCTCTGATTTATTCAGATGTTTGGGTTGATGGTGCTGTGAGGCTCTCAAAGAGTCATTTGTAGAATGGACTACTAAAATTTTATTTGTAATGTCTTATGGCTTTTGTATCAAATTTGCTTAACCGTTCAATTATTTGCAGATATCTTTTGTACCGTATTCTTATGAAAATTTCATTTACTTTATAGGTTTCAAAAGCACTTCCTCTGAACATTCACCATGTTTCAAAACGGAGCTGCAGAATTGCATTTCTCCCATGCGGGTGAGCCCAGATGTGGGGAGACACTTATCAGACAGTCCAGCCAGCCCCTATAGCAGACCCAACTGTGTTTCTCAAGTGAGCTCTAGTAGAGATAGAGCAGCACTTTCTCCGTCCCTTCATCCCTACCAAACCGGTCCTGATTACGGCTGTGCTGGAACCCATGGCCAAGGACCCGATGTGATGACACACAGCTCTAGAGAGTTCTCACAACACAAACCATGGGGACATAAGCGTGGCTTAGACCGTCCTGTGGGAGTGCAGACACAGAGCTTCCATGACTACTGTTCAGGGGTGAAGGTGGAGACCGACGAGGTGCACTGGCACCAGGGCGGCGCCACACCCAGACCCACCTCACCACCCCAGGCTGAGGGTCTCCAAAGCCGGCAGAACCTCCACCAAGCACATCTGGGCCTGGACAACCACCGTGGGCCCCCGGTGACCCCACGGCCCCTGACCCCTGAAGAGGTTAAAGCCGAGCAGGTGTGGTCAGACAGTGAGCACAACTTCCTGGACGGGGATATCGGTGGCATAGCGGTGGCCCCGTCTCATGGCTCCGTCCTTATCGAGTGTGCAAGGCGGGAGTTGCACGCTACGACGCCCATCCTACGGCCCGACCGTGGCCACCCCACCCGCATCGCCCTGGTCTTCTACCAGCACAAGAGCCTCAACGCGCCTGGCCACGGGCTCCTCCAGTGGGAGGCCAAGATGGCGGAGAAGGCTCGGGAGAGAGAAGAGTCTCTGCATTTGGGACTGCAGCCCGGAGCTGTAGCTGCCCACCACAACGCCAAGGCTAAGAGGTCAAAGGTAGCGGAGGACGTCACGGAGGAGCGAGAAGAAGATGCCAGGCAGGACGAGAGGGAGGAGCTGCAGGTCCCAACTCGCCAGGCACTAACAGGAACCTGCAACGCTGTCATCACCTCTGCTCCCTACTCCATGACCAATGTCACTGGGCCTTATAACCGATGGACATGACAGTGACGGTGCCACTTTTAGCTAATGCCTTACCTCAGTCAGCTCTCTCTCTCTCTCTCTCTTTCTCTCTCTCTCTCTCTCTCTCTCTTTCTCTCAGACCTATTTTTACATGTGCTCTTTTTCATTCATACTCTTCATCTCAACTTTTTTAATGATGTTGACTGTCAGTTTTTAACTGTGAGTTTTGGTGTGTATACATGTCTTTTTCATTGTAAAGAGAAGGTGCTCAAAACAGATGTTAATAATCTGGTTTTATGCAAAAAGATGGAACTGGTGCATAAAAGATATGACTATTTATTCTGAACATTTTCACAACTCTTTGTATTTAATTTCTGTTCCACAGGAGTGTTTACTGCAATATGACTGTGTAAACCTGTAAACAATGTATGTAGTAAACACTCAGAATTGACATTGTACAATGTGAATCCTATTGTTTTTTTACTTCTCAACCTTGGGTGCTGTCATTTCAAATGATCAGGAGTTGCTGTTTTATCGTGTCATTGTATCAGTAATATGGTTTCAATAACCACAAAATAAAATATACATTACTCTTTTAAAGTGTATGTGAGACAATAGTCTGTTAGATTCGAATAAACATGTAGCACTGGTTTTATCACAGTCATACAAGTAATGAAGGTACATTCATTCTGGATTATGAAAAAATATTCCCATTACACATGACATTGTTTGAAAAAGCACTTTTGAAATGTTCTGTATGCACAGTTTTGTAGTATTTTTTATTTGTTGTACGAGTGACCTCCTTCATTCAATGTCTGTATGCTTTGCATATCTCTTTGAAATCCCTCCATGGTTTTAGATCATGCTTATCAAAGTACTAATCATGGAGGATTGTATGCTGCATTTTGATAATGTGTCGAATCTAAACCATTTATTTACTGGAACTTAATTGAAAGATAATTACTGGTTTCACCACATTTGAGTTTTTTCAACTCCCAAAGAATATGACTTGAAAACTGCCTTTTAAACATAATCAGATATATAGTATTATATCATTCAAGTGTGCTAAAATACGTTTTACTGTATGTTTGTCACTGGTGCTTTTTGAAGACCTCTTATACATTCTTCTAATGTTAGATCTTTTAATTTTGTATTGCTGGAGAGTGTTTTTTTATTTTCAAATAAATCATCAAGTCTTACCATTTGTATCTTCTGTAAATTATAGACCCATTTCAAACATATTTATATCCAAGATCATAGAAAAAGCTGTAGCCCAGCAATTATGCTTATATCTGCATAGAAATCACATATTTGAAAAGTTCCAGTCTGGATTTAGGCCTCACCATAGTACTGAAACAGCATTAGTCAAAGTAAAAATGATCTCCTCCTTGCCTCAGATCAAGACTATATCTCTACTAGTGCTTCTGAATCTTAGTGCAGCTTTCAACACAATAGATCACATAGATAATACTACTAGGATAGCTTTTCTACATCTCCGCAACATTGCCAAGTTAAGAAATGCATTATCACAGGATGATGCAGAAAAATTGGTGCACGCCTTTGTTAACTCTAGACTAGACTACTGTAACTCACTACTGTCAGGATGCTCAAATAGAAATCTAAATAAACTTCGAATAGTTCAAAATGCCGCAGCCAGAGTTCTGACTAGAACTAGGAAATTCGATCATATCAGACCAGTCCATTCAGCACTGCATTGGCTCCCAGTTAAATTTTGTATTGATTTAAAAATTCTTCTACTGACTTATAAAGCACTGCACGGGCTTTCTCCTGATTACCTCCAGGAACTTATTTCCTATTATGAACCTCCACGTCCACTAAGATCACAGGGTGCTTGCCTCTTATTACAGTAGTTCCAACAATAAATAAGGTAACAGCAGGGGAAAGAGCCTTTTTTTATAAGGCCCCCCAACTTTGGAATAACCTTCCAGAATGTGTCCGACACAGTCTCAATCTCTAAGTCTAGGCTGAAAACCCACTTATTTAGTTTAGCATTTGATAACTCATGTGCCCCCTTAGATAAAGGTACAGATCCAGGGGTTCATAGGCGAAGGGTTTTATGGTAGACTGGGGCGCTGGTGCTGTCGTCCTGTCACTGCTCGTGGTCACTCAAGTTTGTTGACAGTGTAGTGGATGGATGCTAATATCTCAGGATGCTCCCAAGTCTGTGTTACCTTCTGGTTCTGCCTTTTTAGCTAGGCTGTAATCGTTTAATTTAATGCCGTAGTTGCTGCCACACTCCAGAAATGTTTACATTTCATCTGTCCCGCATATGATCCCATACAGAGCTAATTTTCCCTGTTTTATTTTTCCATAAATGCCCACCTACCCGAGGAACACTGAGACGAGGAGAGAAAAACATTTCCAGAGATCCATCCTGGGCCGACCACCTCCTGCCTAACCAGATATGATGAAGGATCAACCCACTGCCCTGACTAACCAGTGTGGATGAATGATAAACCCACTGCCCTGACTAACCAGTGTGGATGAAGGATAAACCCACTGCCCTGACTAACCAGTGTGGATGAAGGATAAACCCACTGCCCTGACTAACCAGTGTGGATGAAGGATAAACCCACTGCCCTGACTAACCAGTGTGGATGAAGGATAAACCCACCACCCTGGGCCCTCTCACCGCCCCGAATTCTCCTCTGCTATTACCAACCATCAAGACGGTTAGGACTGAATAGGAATTACATGGAGATGCTTGTGTATATAAATACACATCAAGAGGAGATTTATTTATCCTTTCCATCTTTTCTTTGTTTTTCTATCTCTAATTGTTGCTATGGTGACCAGCGTCGGCCAGAGGAGGATGGGTTTCCCCCCCTGAGTCTTGGTTCCTCTCAAGGTTTCTTCCTCGTGCTCTTAGGGAGTTTTTCCTTGCCACTGTCGCCCTTGGCTTGTTCACTGGGGGCTTGGACTCAAGACACTTTGTGTCAACAATTGTTGTAAAAAAGTGCTATATAAATTAAATTGTGATTGAATAATTGATTGATTTTTAGAGTATTTTTGCTCACTTAAATGGAAAGCCCAATTGCACAGCTGTGTTGGTTTTCTCTGCTGATTAGAAACTTCTGTACATCTGTCCTGCTCCATTTTAGACAGGAGAGCACTGCTGGACTTCTATGAGATTTTAGACTAGACATGCATTGTTTAGAAGATGTGTGGACTTTAAGGTCGTTTCACCTTCTAAAGGTGCGGAAGGTGGACTAAATCTTCCAACTTAGCTCACAAAGCGCTTTTGATTCTGAAACCACTTCCTGTCATGTGTGTACAACCTGTAATGGTGTCTTTGAGATCCACGCTGTATTTTGTTCTTACTGCAAAGGCGGAGAAATTCCCATGAATACCAACGTGTCAACATTTTTAAGAAACAGAATGTATATATTACATGTAATGTGTCTTTTTAATTAGGACTATAGTTTTGATGAACAAAAGAACACAAACAAATGAGGAGCGTTCATAGAAACACAAGCCTTTTATGTCAGTCTTTGTGAGGAACTCAACTGATATAAAGAATTTAAATCCCTTAATTAACTTGCGGTTATTGCTCTGCTTAATGTGTCAATTATTTACAGGAATAAGCTATTCTATTCACAACATTGTCTAGAATAGATATTCTAAAGCTCAGTGATTCAGATTTACCATTTCACATCTCCTTACAATAATACATTATTGCGAAACATACAGCAGATTTTTCTAGATTTCAACCCACTCTTATTACTAAATAAGTGAGTAATAAATATTTTATATTTAACTATTAAGGGTAAAGAACTAAGGTTCATTTATAATAATATAAATCTGCAGAAAACTGAGAAATGTTCCAAGTGTTATACCCCTGCCTCATTCCCCAATGCTACACATAGGAAACAAAAAAATGAACAGATTGTTCACTGGGTTTGTCCATTAACATTTAAAGAAAGACTGTTTGTTTTTTGTTTTAGCCATAAACATTTAAAAAATATAGTTTTTCCTAAGATAGTGTGCTCAAAAAAAATTTATTTTCATTTTTTTCCTAATTAGTTTGAAAGAATCATGGTCAGTTCAAATCAGATTGATTTTTGCTAAATATTCTGCAAAATATTATTTTTTAAAGCAAAAACACAAAAACACCACAACACCTGCTTTGGAATTCCTTTATTCCAAGGAATTAAATGCACACGTACAGTATGTTATATTAACTCTATTGGCTTATTTTTCCTGCATACTAAAGTTTGATTTATTTTGTTTATAAACATACATATATCCATGTGCAGTATTTCTTTAAATTACTACTTTTGACTATGCTGTAATACTAATTAAAATTCATATTTACATGTGGTACTGTAACATGCTAAAAACGTTTTACAATAATGTCATCTATGACAAGTACTGTAAAGTAGAAACTTCATGGAGGAAATAAAACATTAAGATTGAAAGCATCTTTTGTCAGCAATGTTATTAAAAATACCCAGCAGCCCAAGCCAAGAGAAATAAATAAATACATTCTTCATAATGTATCCGTAGCTTGTATGTAGGCCTAACTACTCCTTCGTTGTTTATATTTATACACTTTCTGAATCAGACGTTTATATTTACACACTTTCATTTGTGAGTTTTTAGCTTAAGTAAATACCAATGAGTTCCTTTCATATTTAGAGCATGTTTAAAACATAACTAGTTATCTTACACCAAAACAGGCAGGCTACTTCAATACTAGGCAATCAAGAAGATGAGAACGATATAGCTCCGTTTTTGAGGCGGGGGGGGAGAAGCTAAACGAGTTAAATGAGTCATTCATTCATTTATTGAAATTGTCCGCGTGAAACGACTTGGTGCGCGCGTGAGCCGCGCGCGCCGCCGTAGATCACGAGCGCCTGTGTGACGCAGCAGCGCCGAGCAGCCAGAAGGCAAGATGGCGACGTCGGAGCCGGTAAGCGGGGAAGGAGGCGCAGCGACTCGGGGCGATCTCGCGGTCTGAGACGGTAATCGTGGGGCGTTTTCGCGTATCCGTGCGGTGTTTTCTACCTGGATGTGTCGTGTCGTGCGCGGTGATGTGGATTATAACGGGCTGTGTAACGTGTTCTGATCCACGGCCGTATGAGCGGCTAGTGCTAGTGCGCTAACGTTAGCTTAGCCGGCTAACTGCGCCCGTGAGCCGCGCGACGGTTCGTCGGTGACTCTGTGGGCCGCGGGAGGGCGGAGGGCCGCGGCGACGTGTGTCTCGTACCGCTTAAAGTCACGTCCGTCTAACGTGGGTCGTCGAGTCGGAGTCGATAACGTGGTAAACGGATCGGTGCGCTGTGCGCGTGGACTCGTGCGCGTGTAGCCCGTGGTCTCCAGCGCGCGGACACGTGTGTGTGTGTGTGTTCGTGTTCCTTATATTTTAATGTAATGGTAATAAAATCTATATCTGTGTAATGTAATGCTGGTTTGGGCCGCGTGGTTCAGTGCACCAGCATGTGTTGGGTGTGTTTCTTGCGTGTGTGTGTGTGTGTGTTCCTTATATTCTAATGTAATGGTAATAATATATATAGGTGTGTAATGTAATGGTCGTTTGGGCTGGGGGGCTCAGTGCACCAGCATGTGTTGGGTGTGTTTATCATGGAGTCAACAGGGTGGTGGTGTTCTCATTGTGGAGTCAACAGGGTGGTGGTGTTCTCATGGACGTGGAGTCAACAGGGTGGTGGTGTTCTCATGGACGTGGAGTCAACAGGGTGGTGGTGTTCTCACGGCCGTCAGGAGTGAACAAACACCAGGCGGTTTGCTGACCACCTCTGCTGATATTAACTAGCTGGGCTCCTTGGGTTGGTTTTTTTTTTTGTTTGTTTGTTTAATTTCGTGTGTCCCCCGTCCCCCCCGTCACAGCAGCAGGTTCGTTCATCTGCTCCCCCACGTCTCTGGAGGTGCTGGCTGGGTCTGACCGTCTAGTTGGCGTTTGCATCTGGGCGAAATGTTTGGTGTCTTCGCAGTTCCTAGTGAGATCAACCTCGGAGAAAAGAGAGATTACATCAGTGGTTGACTTCACATAATATATTTAGATTCTAGTTATCTAATGATGTTGAATTGCAACATGTGTTTTCAGTTAGTTTGTCAGCACCTCCGGACTGGTAGCTAGCCAGCTTTTGGTTTTCGTTTTTCTTTTTTACTGGATTTGTAATTGTAGGTTTCGCCATGCTGTTATAGTCATGTCCATGACGAGCTGGTATTACAGATATATTAAAATGCTTTTATTTTGTACATTAATCCAAAATGATTTGTTTAATCACCCAGCGAGGAACTGAAAGTGAAGAAACCCCAAATGACAGTCCTACCCTAGCTGTGGCCAGCCCTGAACAGTACATTAAACACCCTTTGCAAAACAGGTAAAATATATATATATATTTATTATTCTTCAGCTCTTTTAATTCTTTACATCACAGGTGTTTAAACCCAGATTTGTACCCCTATTTCTATTCAGATAGAAAACATGATGAAAACAAATGCTACATGTCAACCTAGTTACATCTTGTATTAAAAGATTTGCTGCATTATAATGCGGATGGTCCTTAAGTTTAGATTGGCTTTTTACAGAAGCTTAGGCTAATAATGAACGGGTTAGGGTTTTTTTGTCATCTCTGAGAGTCATGTGTGAGCAAAGCAGGCCAGTCTGTCATGGTGAAGCAGGCGGCTAGGAAGTGCTGACCACACGTGTTGACATGTCTCTTTCCAGGTGCATCGGCCTTGTTGCACGTTGCTCACCCTCCTACTGTCTCTGGACCAGTCAGAAATCTCGCTTATGAGCCCAGTCAGAGTACAGTCAGCTTGTAAACAGTGTAGCCTATTTATATATAACATTATATATATATATATATATATATATATATATATATATATATATATATATATATATATATATATATATATATATATATATATATATTGTTTTAATGCAATTTAAGTATTGGAAATATTATCTTTTGGAGTTTATCTTAATTTATGGAAAGGCTGATGTGAAGTGTAAATAGAATTAAAGGGAAACTTTTTTCTAGTAAATGATATGAAATGAAGTAAATGATTCTAGTATCTTGAAGATTAAACAAAATTATGTGAATGGTTGAAGGAAAATGGTCAATTTTACAGAAAGTAAACTCCCATTTCTTTGCGCCAGTGTTGATGGGAAGCAGGTGTCATATCAACAGCTCAAATGTCTGTGTAACTCAAGCTTCAAAACCTTTGAAATCACGTTGAAATGGCTGAATAGCATAACTTGGATCTTTTAATCTGATAATTTAAATTCACACTGCTGTTCTCGTCTCCTCTGCAGGTGGGCTCTTTGGTATTTCAAAAATGACAAAAGTAAAAGTTGGACAGAGAACCTGCGACTGATCTCAAAGTTTGACACAGTGGAAGATTTCTGGGCGTAAGTATGCCTGTGTATATCTCTCTCTCTCTCTCTTTCTCTCTCTCAATATAGCAGAGGTGGGACCAAGTCAGTGTTTTGCAAGTCTCAAGTAAGTCCAAGTCTTTATCCTCAAGTCCCGAGTCAAGTCTCAAGCAAAGATAGTCAACTCAAGTCAAGTCTCGAGTCAAGACAGGCAACCGTCAAGTCAAGTCCCAAGTCTGAAACTTGGAATTTCAAGTCCTTTCGAGTCTTTTTTTTTTTTTTACAGGCACCAACGCTTTACGAATGCTACGCTGATGCGTTTCTTTACTCGTTTTGTTGGTGTCCGCCAGCCAAAAGATGACAGATCATTTACATTTTATCTTCTCTTAATTACTTAAACAAGAATGTTTCGTTACATTATTTTACACGAAAATAGCAAGCTTCATCGTAAGCAAGATGCTGTCATTATGAATGGTTATTCTAAACATTTGGATAAAATGTTTAAATATAGACTAAAAAAGGTTAGGGTTATTTTTTCATTGTTTTCTGTTATTGTGGGGTCACGGTGTACTATTGTTACCTGGAGATTCAGTGGGGTCACATATTCTGATGGCTGCCGTCAGAATTGGTGACCCCAGTTAAAAAGGCTCACCTGTACATCCCATTCATGATTTCTTTGTTGGCTGCAATGGTGAGGGGATGGTAAATCTTGTTTTAAGTAATTAAGAGACGATAAAATGTAAATATAAACATCTGTCATATTTTGGCTCGTGGACACCAACAAAACTAGTAAAGAAAGTGCATCAGCGTAGTTTACGTAGCATTCGTAAAGCGTTTGTGCCTCTGAACAGAAACTGTGAAATAGCGCCCCCTGTGGTCACAAAACTCGACGGTCACAGAATCTGGTGTAACACCGGTCTGCGTCAGAAGGACGGAAATGAAATTAATGGGGAGCACTTTATAAATATTAATATGCGTTTTAAAATTTAGATTTGGGGTTTAAAAAAATCAAGTCTTTGCAAGTAAACAGGTTCAAGTCCAATTCAAGTCCCAAGTTATTGGAGTAAAAGTCCAAGTCAAGTCTTAAGTCTCTGAATATTTTTTCAAGTCAAGTCAAAAGTCTTAATATTAATGACTCGAGTCCAAGTCATGTGACTCGAGTCCCCACCTCTGCAATATAGTATTTCCCACTCGCCTTCCACGTCCTTCAAACTCTGGTGTCCTGTACCAGCGGCCTGAGATGCATATAAATATGTACGAGTTCATACTAAAATTAAAAAAATGTAAAGAATATTAACTTTTTTTTTCTGTGTGCAGATTATACAACCATATACAGCAACCCAGTAAGCTTGGATTTGGCTGTGATTATTGTTTATTTAAGGTATGCTGGACTTTGCTAGTCACTTAGACGTGTTAAAAATACAAAAATGTGTAGTTGTGCCTAGTTAAAATATTTGAGTTGAATTAATCCTTCTTTTGGTGGGCCTCTGTGTCTTAGGATGGCATCAAACCCATGTGGGAGGATGACAGGAATAAACTGGGAGGGAGGTGGTTGATGACTCTCAGCAAACAGCAGCGACACAATGACCTCGACCGCTATTGGATGGAGACAGTAAGCCCCACCCCCCCACATCCGGCATTATATTAAAGCAAGGAAACCATTTATAAATGTTCTCATTTTATTTTATTCATGTGATTCGCAGCTTTTGTGTTTAATTGGTGAGTCCTTTGATGAGGCCAGTGAAGACGTTTGTGGAGCTGTGGTCAATGTCCGACCAAAGGGAGATAAAATAGCCATCTGGACATGTAACTGCCAGAACAGGGACGCTATTATGACGATAGGGTGAGTTTGGTTGGCAGTTTTTAATCCTTTGATCCAAACTAAATGCATCTTAAACTGTTGGTGAAGGATTAGCATAATCGATATAAGCCCTTGCACACTGCTCATATATCTTTTAGTCGCTCTTTTCCCTCTGTGATGCCTCTCTACTGAGGGGTAATCACGCTCGGGGGGGATTAACCCTGTTCTAAATAATATATTCCATCTGTTACATATATACAGCATGATCTGTTACTTTATATGTAACGGATTTAATAGTAAATAAAAATCCATTGTTACTTGAGGCATTCCGTTTCTTTATGACATCATCACATCTACTGCTTGCCAGCACTGTTCATGATGTAGATTCTTCTGTTTTCTGCTCCCATTCAGACAACAATACAAAGAGCGCTTGAATCTGCCCGTCAAAACCCTCATTGGATACCAGTCCCACGACGACACCTCTAGCAAAAGTGGCTCTACAACAAAGAATATGTATTCAGTTTGAAGAAGACTTTAAACTTGTAGGATTAAAAAATTGCAAATTTACATCATGTTAATACATTTTGAGTTGTCAACTACTGTAGTGTCCTTCCTTTTTAAAGAAAAAAAGAGAAAAAAAAAAGTAAAATTATGTAATTGTGTAGTACTCCCCAGTCTGAAGATCTGCACTCGCGTGGTGGATCATGTCCAGTATTTTAGGTGTGCAGGGGGAGACTGCATCAGCTAAAGCTGTGTGAATCGAGCTAGACTGTTTTAGGGTTCAAGAGTTTAACTAATACAATCTCCCTAGCTGGAAAGGTTCTAAGGCTTAGACTGAAGACACCATGCTTTCCTTTAAACTTTCTTTTTCTTATATTTCTTGTTAAGAAAAGTGTCACACACACATGCAAGGAATAACATGTCGACAACTTAATCCACACAGAAGTTTTATGGGCCACAACTCTTTTAACAAGCTCTGATCGGAGGTGTTTGGCATGAGCTACGATTGCAGAGGCACCCGCAGAATGTCTATCTTAAAGGTTTGTAACAGCTTTGGTTGCTCTCCAGGTTTGGAATTTGGATGTGTGACCATTTATTGTTTCAGCTATGCTGAAATTGTGGAATCATGTATACTGGTTTTCATCTTTTGTTAACCCCATATCTATTTATGAAATACAGTATATGCATTGCAGCTGAACTGCTTAGTAAGAGAATGACTGAAAATCAACTTTGTTTTCCATTCTTCCTTTTATTTTTGAATTAGCATTGTGAACTACTGCTTAATATGGAAAGTTTTTTTTACAGTGTATACAGTAAATGGCTATACATTCAAGCTTTTTGGTGTGATTTTCACCTTTACATCTAAATGACATTCTAAGCATTTTCTAGTTTACGCCACTCAAGGTAAATTCAAATGAAGAGGATATTCATTCTGAATTTATTTTGCTCATAATATATATCTGAGGTTTCAGGATGTGCATTACCTTCTTTCGAGTAAAGGTTAAGTGCTTTGCATTAACAGAATGATTTGTGGTGTTTCTTGTCGGTACACACAGTATTAAAATCCTCTTGAAAGTTATAAATGTAAGTCACTGTTGTGTAATTAGCCACTGACATCAGTGTATGCCACATCTATTACTCTGTTTCCACTGACACTTTAGTTCCTCAATCTGAACAATTAAGTGTTTTTCATGCCATACGTCACACTTATAAACCTGTTTGCCCATGTCACTGTGTAAATATAGGCTGTAGAGAAAATAAAAAAATACTTCAAGCTATTGAATGCTGTTTTGAATTTTCAGCAATTTCCAGTTTCTAGAAACTTCAAGTAAGCATAATCAACCACTGAGTGGCATTTGGACTGAAAGCATTGTTCAGGTGCTTAATAAGGTTTTTGTAAGAATAATTACTGAACAAGAAAAGACTATCAATTCAGTGGTCAGTCCTATCAATTAAGGAAGAATGTGATTTGAAAATGTTCCTCAGTGTTGAATATTATGAAGGCTGGGTTGCTTTCTGACATCCAATAAAATACTGAATAAAAGTGTAGAACAATTTCAGTGTAAAACCTAACATTTAGTTTTACACTGAAATACACATTTAAATATTAATAGCATAAAGGTAAAGCCTTATTAGCTCAACAACATACTGTTTTCAAATTCAAACTGCTGCACACGTAATGGCCTTTAGTCATGTGAAGAATCTGTTCTATGTTGTCAAACCATGTGAATGTTTCTGTGTGCCATTCTTCTTTTTAAAGTTCTTGTCAGAACAATCAAAGTAGCCTTGGGTCTGTCTCTGACGTACAGAGAGTTACTAATTGCTGTTTCACTGGTGTATTTTGAAATTATATATATTTTAAAAAACAAACCTGTGAGGTAGCTCATTGCCTGAAGCAAGCCATCAGCTATAGAGTAAATGGGATTACATTTTGCAATATCCTTAACCTTAAACTTTTCTAGTAAATATATTACTGAATAGTTGTTTTCATAATAGGTATACAAAATAGGAATGCTGATATTATTTTTAGTTATTTCACAACTTGGCCAATATTAATGACAACCTTGATAAAATCCATAAAAATATTTCAAAAATAAGCAATTTATTTGAACATCAAAATCTAAATGCAGCAATGATGGTGATGACCACAGCCATTCTTAAATACCATGTGTGGAATTAAGTTTCATTTTATTCTACAGGTGCAGGATCTGACCTGAACTCTCCCAGGCCTCAAGATATCTAATCACAGTGCAGGTGTAAAGAGCTTTAAGTGACACGCCTAGAACTTATCAACAGTATTGAAGAAAAGCTGCACACACTGCATTTGATAATGACATCATATGAGGCAAAATGCTTTCTTAGCAGGCACCATATTTTCACTATGTAAAATTTATCCATCCATCCCTGGTAAATTTTTACAAAAACACGTTGGCACAGTTTAGCCTATGGTCAAGCTTAACTGATCATTTCTCCATACTTTATGATTTGAAACTTGGGATCACCTTACATTCCAGTAACCACATCTTTCCAGAATGACAAGCTCAGTTTTAAATAATGACTGAATTGTGAGGAAAATAAATAATCTAATGCAGTCAAAATATCAATCAGGACAAAATCAGAGGCTTGTCTTCATCCCTCACTGACAGTAGTACCGAGAGCATCGCTGAGGAGAAAGAATAAAACTCCACAGCAAAGCTGAGTTCAAAGAGCTCCAGATTCACACTTAGTGTCCACTCAAAGATGGCAGAGATGTGCTTGTAGTAGTCATCTTGTAGAACAAAGAAAATGCAGTCTGACAAGCAAAGGTTAAGGAACAAGGTATAAAGAACTTCAGAAGCACAATAAAGTGTGAATAGTGAATAAAGTTTTAAAATATTTTTAAATTACAAGGTCCATGTTCGGTGTGACTTTCCTTCAGCAGTGGCATGTGACATCACATCATACTGGTACTAAGGATACAGAGAATCGTCATGGTGACCTGGATGCAGCTGAAGATGATGCGTGGCGGGTACAGGAAGTGCTCTAGGCCAGTGAGGGCACAGCGGCTGGTCAGGGAGGTCAGCAGGATGATGAAGAAGCAGATGCACACGAGGCTCACCACAGCACCTAGATTATGCAACAAGTCCAGCTCTGCTTGCTACGACATGAATAGAAGACAGTCTTACAGTTGTGTTCTTACATGAAAAAATCACGTTTACCTATGATGTTTTGTCATGTGATTTATGTGAAAGTGATATATTGCCCAAAACGGAATCATATACGGCTGTGACTGGGAACTGTTTGCGTGCATAACACAGTAATTGTAGCAACACTACAGTCCACACAGCCACACATAAAGTTATGTTCACATTGTTATATAACTTAAAAAACCTGTTCAGGTAGATTTTATATTTTGGTCACACCCCTCCATATGATGCAAGTTTGGTATGAACTAAAATAGCTGAATTTACCAATTAAGATTGTGTAAAATGAGAAACGTTTCTTAACAGTACATTGTGGAACTCTACTGGCAGGTACAACAGACAATAGATTTTAACCTTAAATATTAGGATAAGGACAAGACTGCAGAAATCCAAGTCTCTAGGTACAGGGTTGGCCATTCCATGCCTTACATCTGAGTCAGCTAGGAATTAATCATGATGTAAAATTAGCTCTACAGTTATGTAATTTTAAAATGAAATTGTTTTGCTTAAGCAAACCTGCCTCATAGGTTCTTATATCTGAATCAGAACAAATCCATCATATAAATATATAGAATAGCCAGCATTTCACATTATTTGATAGATAGATGCCCATATAAATAATATTCCATATCCACATAGATATTTTAGCTCCAGGGAAGAAATACAAGGCTTTAGAATTTTTTGCCCATAAGTAAAACTGTATTCTTTGATACTTACATTGCAGTTTCCAGCCACAAAAGCCCCGAAGGCTGCCACACAGCCGAAGACCATGGCACACTTACTAAGGAGGGACTGGGCCCAGTTCCTGTCCAGGATATGTGCATGATGGAAAACACAGAAAACCAGGACTACAGAAAAAGAAGATTGATACAGAGTAACTGAGCTTTTCTTGGCTTATTTCACATTTGTCTGTTTATTTCTTAGCTACATAGAGTTATAAATCAGCTTAGTAGTCATATACTTCCACTTCACAATTCCCCTATTTCAATGATCTTAAAAAATAACACGTCCACACATCTTTGAGTTCAGAACTTGGACTTTTTTTTCATAACATTCTGACTGATTTGGTACCAAGAAACATCTGGTCTACTCACACAAGAACGAACTGCCATTGATTGTAGCACAAAATAGGGCATTCTCTGGAAACTGTGTCCCACTTGAACTGTAAAAAAAAATAATAATAATAATAAAAGGTTTTATGAAACAGGAACCGGACAAGTGATGGCAGATGAAGAGTAGAGAGCCAAACAGGTGACTGACCTTATGGTCGGGACATTATCATGGGTGCAACAAACACCTGTTTCATTTGACAGACAGGAGTTTTTGTATTCCCTGGAAAGAGATTTTAAAATAAATACAGCAAAAAGAACATATATTTTGGCATGATAAATATATTTTAAGAAAATAATACGAGTCATGAGGAAATTATTCTTTTTACTATCACATACCAGTTAGTAAGTGGACAGACATGGTTGAAGTGTAATGCAAGTCCATACCTGCACAAAAGGAGCAAATACAAATGACATCTATTCAGCTTTTCTTTCCACAGAACATTGTTCTGGCTTTGCTTCCAGTGTGGAGTTTCATTTATTATGTCTTATACACTGTCACCATCACGGAGGTGTGTAGAGTGGTTGGTTTAATAAATAACCCGGAACTCACTGATAGCATCTGAGTCAGAAGTACACAGTTAGCCTTACAGAATGTCACAAAATTTTAACATTATCAGGAAATTACAAGATAAATAACTCCTCTCTCTCACACACATACATACATACACACACACACACACACTAAGAACTATTCATTAAAAAATGGCACAAATATGGGTAATGATGTACACTATAATGACTAATATATATATATATATATATATATATATATATATATATATATATATATATATATATATATATATATATGTGTGTGTGTGTGTGTGTGTGTGTGTGTGTGTGTGTGTATGTGTGTGTTTGTGCCATTTTTATTGACATCACAATCTAAGATGTAAAGCTAAATTATTACACTTCTAGAAGATCTCTCTCTCTCAGAGAGAGATTTTAAGTTGTAGTAAAGTACACAAAGAGAGAAAGAGAGGGAGAAAGATAGTGGTAACCTTTTACTACAACTTTTATAATCTAATCTCTCTCTCTCTCTCTCTCTCTCTCTATATATATATATATATATATATATATATATATATATATATATATATATATATATGAGAGAGAGAGAGATTTTAAGTTGTAGTAAAGGTTCTAGTAAAGTACAAGTAAAGTGTACAAGTAAGTGGTAAGTGTCCTAAGAGAAAGAGAGATTTTAACTTACACCACCCAGCACCCGATGAATGAGACAGCAGAGAGTGAAATGGGTAAAATAATCCAGAGGCCCATGTCTTTAGGGCTGAGATGCTGAAGGATTCAGAGGAGATGTTCTCAAGATCTAAAACTGTCTTCCAAATGTAAATTTCTAAATCAACTAGTCAACTGCAACAGTTTAATTGTTTCTCTCGTCATCAACTGAACAAGAATATGAAAGCTTCACCCCACAAGAGAACACCTGTTGCCATGTCTTACTACCCAGACTGCATTTTTACCTTTCAGCTTTTAAGGCAATTGTTTCCTCCTACTCCTCCTTGCAGCACTTTGCCTTGTCAGAAATATACATGAAATATTTTGGGTTGGGTCAGCTCAAGCTTATCTCAGTGTTTGTTTTAGTCTATTGCCTATTCATGTTCATCCTCCAATAACAGACTTGAACATTGTGTGAATACAACGGGCTTCTTTGTTTGAAAATACATATTCTGAAAAAAAAAAAACAAAACAAACAATACAAAACAAAATAAAAAGAATAAAACGTTTTCAATGTATAAAACATAGATATCTTATATGGAACACCAATGAAATGTCAAGATATTGGGAAAGTAGTTTAACAAAAGTGTTTAATAGCTTTAAATGTACGTCATTGGTGATTGGTTACTACCGGAAGTAGTTGACTAATCAAATGCCATGTGAATAAAACAGATAATGTCGTACTTTTAAAACTTTTTTGTTTTGTTGTTTTCCGTTTGCTTATTATTTTTTCTTCATCAGTAAGACATTAAAATAACATACGGTTAATTTTGAGATTAATCTCTAACTAGCTACTCATCTGGGTCCTTGCGGTTCAAAACAAACGAAATGGCGGCACACGTGAGATGGAATCTCACGCAGATCTTACGGTTACGGGCGTCTCCGCACCCAGTTAGGTCTGTAATAAAACCACCACACTCATTGGGAATTCACCATCACTTTAACTGGTATCTCACCCATAAAGACTGATAATTGTCCAGTAAGGTTAATAAGCGAAAACAACCTAACGCAGGCCACGCACACAAACAAATAATCTCATCTAATCTCGCTAGATTAATTTGTTGGATTAGATTATTAACGTTTGCTGCTGCTTGCAACTCTCTTCAGTTCGATGCCGGCGGGCCGTGTCGTATTTTCAACGACAAATGTGTTTTAAGTTCGTTAATAGTCGCTTATTTTATTGTTTAGTTCGCTGCCTAGTTAGTTAAAGTTGATCTGGAAATGTATGTAAGTACATCTGAAATGGATGTTCTACTACTGACCTTGTATATTTAGTTGTTTATAGCTGTTTGCCTGTTAGATTCCTCTATATGAAATATTTGGCATTGTTTTAGTAAGGGCATTTTTATGGTATTTGGTTTTAAATATGTTTAAAACAGATTAACTTGCACATGAAATGGCTCTGACAAAATAATAGGATTGTAAAATATATTTAATGGAATCAAGTAATCCTAAAACTATATAACAAAACCTAGTGTTTATGGGGTTTACAGAGCTATCACTTGCCTCTTTTCCCACCCAAGTTGTTTCCAGCCAGTGTTCATCCTCCATCTCTCCATCAGGTCATAGTGTCATCTTGTTAGGTCAGTGCCATGCGAGGAGAGAATGGGTGAGGGTTTGGATTGTGGTAGGTTAATGTAAACTTGACAAGTAGTGCAACTTCTGTGTAATTGACAAATGTGGTAATTGATGTAATTTTTATAATTCCACATGAGGGAGTGCGTTGTTGGTTTGATGAATGGAGGCTTAGACAGGGCAGGTCAGCTTAGACATGGTAGGTCTTAGACAGGGCAGGTCAGCTTAGACATGGTAGGTCTTAGACAGGGCAGGTCAGCTTAGACATGGTAGGTCTTAGACAGGGCAGGTCAGCTTAGACATGGTAGGTCTTAGACAGGGCAGGTCAGCTGTCGGCGGTGAAACCTTCTCACTTCAGATTCCCAAGCGTGAATGAAATATAGGGAATCCAAAACTGAATTTTATATTTTTCTGTTAAAATGTTTGGTTCAAAAAGGTTTTGTAAAGAGCATGTGAAATTGCACCAGTAGAAAGTAAAATATATGCCATGGATTTTTATTCATTTTATTTGGGGGAAAAAATAGAGAACATATTCAACATTCTTATTTATCATGTCAGTAAACAACTTAATATTATGAGCTAAATGTGCAAAATATTTTAAGACACTATTAGGAAATGCTGAAGCAGACAGGCTTCTCACATATTTTTACAGTATCATCACAAACCTGCCAAACATAACATGGCTGTTGCACAATAGGTACAACTTGTTCACTTAGTTCATGCTTTGAGTGTAAGGTTAAGAAGGGTGACGTGCCCGAAACTCTTCCTTAATTTTATTCTTTTAATAATTTACAAATTTCATCAGGATTTGTTTTTCTGGACTCACTGATTTTGCCTTTAAGTACATGTAGAGGAACATTTTGGCTCTTGATTTTTCACATGAACACCTTCTTCAGATGACACGAGCACTTTCTTTGTAGGTTTTCAGTAAAAGACAGGAGTCAGTCCTGCTCGCTGTGGTTGGCCCAAAAGCACAAACTACAGCTCCCACTGCCAAAGAACAAACCATTCTCAGGTGTGATGTCACTATCCTACATATTTCATGTCAAAAGCTTCACCTGCTTCAACTCATATTTTACACATCTAATGATTGATTTTTTTCATCTCCATTCATTGTCCATGCAGACTTGCTGCACTTCTATCACAGCCTTTATTATTACAACCTACTGTTCCTAAAGATGACATGCTTTGTTTTTACAGTGCGGTGGCTGTCAATTTTGACACAAGATACACCAAATCCCTGCAGTTTGAAGTTTCTTCCAGGAAAGCCTGTGTTGGGGACAGGAACATTAGATTTCCCAACTTCTAGTTCTGCTGATTGTTCGTCTTTAGCAAGGTAAACCCTACAGGCCATTTTGTTGGACATGGGCTAAAATAGTCTTGGATTAACTGCAGAGCCAGTGGTGAATAACCAGTGGAAATTCTTTTTCTCTTTTTTCTGGCTCTTGGAAGCTGGCCCTTTAAGAAAACATCGGTTTCTCTACTTTCTAATCTTTGAACACATGTTCTGTGTCACTTCGAGACACGTTTAGATTAACATTCTATGACTGAAAGTACATCATCACACTTGTGATTGAGAGCTATGACTGATGTCAGACAGAGACTCTGACACAGCAGAGAATCCAGTGGAGCTTATTTTTGCTTATCACTTAAAATTATTCTCAGTCATATTGTCCTTGTTGCTTTCATATCACTAGAGTGCAGGAACAGCTGGTTCTGTCTTAACATGGGTGTCTGAAATCTCACTGATAACCACTTTAGGTTCTATATGTTCTCTCCTATGAACAAAACATGCAAGACTATTTTTCTTAATTTGTTTCTGTTGCATTTGCAGGGATCTTTTTCAAATTGAAGGGGTGAAGAGAGTGTTTTTTGGCCCAGATTTTATCACACTCACCAAGGTATCTATCAAGCACAGGTGTTACATGTATTAATGCTTGTAATGTTGATTGTGTCAGAGTAGATAAAACGGTGGATAAAATCGGTGCGTACGTTATACTTTGTGTGTTTGATTTGCTCATAAGATCGATGATGATATGGAGTGGGCAGACATTAAACACCAAGCGATTGAAATTATCACCAAGTTCTTTGAGCATGGAGAACCCGTCTCAACTGGAATGACCAATCCAGAGAGTAGTAAGTTCGTTCTTGCACAGAGAAGTGGAACTACTTTTAGTTCATATGCCAAACAGTGTCTGGGTGGTAATATGGTGATTCATTTGGCACTCAAACAGTTAAACATTTTTTTCACATGTTTTTCTTAACCATCTGTACTAACCTGATTATTTTATGTTGATTGCTTATTTCTTATTTGATTTTTTTTATTTATTTGTAGGCATCTTGGAAGAGGATGATGACATTGTCTCAATGATTAAGGAGCTTTTAGACACACGAATCAGGTAATAATGTTGCTCAGAGGGAGGGTCTAATTTGGCTAATTTGCCAAAAATTAATTCACCATAAACAATCTTTGGTTGCATTTCACTTAAAGAGAAATGTAAATATGACATTAAAGAATATTTGATATATTGCAATAACATGCTAAATATTAAAGTTTGTGTAAAAATGGGAAACATTTGATATGGCTTTGTCACATGGATAAAGACATGTTATAGAACACTCAAGATGAATGTCTTAGATTTGTCAGTATGGTAAATAGTACAAAATGAAAAGTACTAAGTACCACCCAGGGCAGTCATGGCCTGGCGGTTAGGGAACTGGTCTTGTGACCGGAGGGTCGCAGGTTCGATTCCCAGACCTGAGGACATGACTGAGGTGCCCCTGAGCAAGGCCCTAACCCTCAATTGCTCACTTGTATAAAAATGAGATAAAAATGTAGTCGCTCTGGATAAGGGCGTCTGCCAAATGCCATAAATGTAAATGTACTATGATTATTTTACTGAGAGTTGTATAGCTTTTGTGAAAACACTGCAGAAAACAGTATTGTGTAGAGGATTAATCAACATAAAACAGTGTAAAAGAAATATATACGCATCCATTTTTCAGTAATGTCATAGATACACAACATATTGTCATCTAAGTGACTTGTGATATGATGTAGTCCAGAATTCTTAAAAAAACAAAAAAAAACACCAGGACTTCATTTTGGAAGCTAATATAATGTTCCTTGTGACCTGTTGGCACCTTTTAATGGCCAGTCCTAGAAATGTTTCCAGGAATTACAGTAGAATTTTGTGTTTTGTGCTAATTATTTTGGGATTCATTCAGACAGAAGAGTAGAATGTAACATAAACGTTCCCATATGTTCCCTGTGTCTTAGGCCCACTGTGCAGGAAGATGGTGGTGATGTCATCTTTAAGGGCTTTGTGGATGGTACGGTCAAGCTGAAGTTGGTTGGTTCCTGCACGGGCTGCCCCAGCTCCACAATCACCCTGAAGAACGGGATTCAGAACATGCTCCAGTTCTACATACCGGAAGTGGACGATGTGGAACAGGTGAGAGTCTGGTTGTGAACAGTTCAGAATAGCTTTGATTTCCACTGTTTTTGATTAGTGAAGTTGGGTGTTTCACTTGTCCAAGCCCATTTTTACACTTCCTAATGTTTTTGTTTAGGTGGAAGATGAAATACACGAGATCAGCATGAAGGTGTTCTCAGAGCTGGAGAAGAAATTACAGGACTCATGAGCCCACATTATGTCTGCGTTGTTTTCACATCACCAGTTACCAGGAGAGGAAAAAAAAGATCTTAAAATAATTACAACAGATGTTAAGTATGCACTCAAAGTAAGACGATGCTATAATTACAACCCCCTGCAAATGCATTTAGGCCTCTAGGAATTTTTTTCTCAAATAATATATACATACTAAGTCAGCTGAGCAAACTGTGAACGTAAGCAAAATTAAAATTCCAAGTTAGAATTCTTTATTAAATATGCTGTTTAAATACCAGCAACTCAAATCATAATTCGCATATACAGTGCCTTGTAAAATATTGAGCCCCCTTAAAGATTTATCTGGATTACAAATGACATCTTGATATGTAGTGCTGTTATTTTTTTTATTGAAAACATCGTCCCTCAATATACATTTATTTAAAGTGATAGCAGTTTTGTGTAACAGAAGTATGCCTGTACTGTGGAAGCTTTAAGTTCACAAAGATGATAAGAGGCCCTGAAGAGCACCTGGCTACTTTATATCATTAATATCATCTTTATATCATGGCTATCATTAAAATTGTGATTCCACAAAGCACTGGTCCGAAAGGCTGAAATTCAAACACGTTTGAATCAGCACGTCTGCTGACAAATAATTATGACTTTGAAGGTTACTTTAAGAGCATATTGAGTTCTAATAAAAATACTGATGTGAAGATCTGTCATCCAGATGAATGTAATTGATTTTAAGGGATTTCCAAGCAATGTACTCGTGCTGACTGGTAGATGTGATGTGTTTGGTCATTTTCATGGGAGATTATTATTTTTTTGTTATTATTGTTTACTAAAGAGAAATGTGCATAATTACTTCATTTGAGGCCCCAGCTTGTTGTCATCACTGTCAACCGTTACATATTTAATTTAGCTTTTACTGTGGACAATCATGCAAACTTATTTTTAGTAATAATAACTGGTATTTGTACAAAACATATATATTCAGTTCAAAGTTTGTACCCCACCACCTGCATTATGTGGGAGTGTCTCGGATATTTACTATGAATGCTCATTCAGCTAGGAGTTTTTCATTTTTTATTTACCAGATTTAAATTATTTGATTTTTTTTTATTCTGTCTAGAAATAGACATTTAATATGAAAATATTTCAGAATTTCCAACTATGGCATTGTTGGTGGGGTAGCATGTATGTGTATATAAGAATATATATGCAATATATGCAGTTCAGTTAGTTACAAACAGTTCATAGTTAATGTATATATTACACTGCTTCAGGAAGTGCAATATTGTAACAATCGCATAAGAAAATCAGGCTTAATGGCCATACCACCAATGTTTCTTTTGCTATGTCTGAATACATGACCACATGACCAATGTTATCCAAAGATTTAAGGAATATAGCAAGATGTTTTGGTAAATATTTGATTTGTTACTGTTTTATCTGTTTATGTTTGCAGGCTCATCTTCAACAGATTAAGCTGCTGTAGGTTTTGCAGACAGTATTTGGATATTAGATGTTCAAACTAACAGTTAAGGAAAATCGGTATAGTGCCTAGCCTGCTTAACATTTTGTCTGCTCAGTGTAGAGTTCAAGAATCATACTATTATAGATCTCAAATATCTATGCTTGGAGCTCAGTTAAATGATGCAGAATAAAAAATATTGCATGGGTATTTTCCTTGTTTTGAACACTCCCAAAGTAAAAAAATATAAAATAGTAGCAAACAACCAAAACAAAACATTAAAATTTCCAATTTCCCTTTGGGGATCAATAACGTATTCTGATTCTGATAAAATAGCAGAGGAAACTGTACAAGGAACCTTATAAAAGAAAGTTATTTTTTTAAAGTTATGAATTAAATTACATTTACTTTTTAATTTTGCAGTTTACATCTTAAGACAAATTAGAATCAGAGAGTACTTTATAAAATATAGACATGAATTAAATATGAATGGATTAGTAAGTTCCATTATGGTGAGATATTGGTAATTTTTAAGCTGTGTGTTTTTTTTTAGCATCTGGGATGATGTGAGTCTAATAGTGATGCTCCTCAAAGGCACCGACTCAAATTATCCGTTCAAACGAGCATGAACGAAATCTAATCCCGCTTGCTTTACATTGTCCTAGCGACGTGCGCATGCGCCGTCCACCAACAGTCCCGTATGTGGTCAGCCGGTGCAACACAGGACAAGAGGGTAAGGAGCTAGGATAATCGGCCTGCGGGTCATCATGTGCACGGTCCCCCTGCTGCTTTTGACTCGTAGCTGGATAGTAACCGCGCTTTTTTGTTAAACATTTTACTCAAGACGTGTTGTCGCCATTGGCCGAAAGACCAACAATAGTTCCATGCTAACCGCGAAGCTAACCGTCGGGGCCTCAGCTAGCTAGCGTGCTAACGCCACGGCGCGCGCGCGCGCACGCGCCTGAGGTAAACGTCCCACTGCGACCCCCCTTCAGCCTTTTTTTTTTTTTTTGCTGACTTGTCATTTTTTTTGTCCACTAAATCGCTTCTGTTTACCGCGTAAGTGCCTAAATACGCAACTTCTACAACTTTTTTTTTGTTTCTTTTCGAAACACTCAAATCACTGTTGATCCACGCGCGCTCGGTTAGCTTAGCTCGAGGCGTTAGCCAGCTAACCACCAGCTAGCCAGACGCGCTCGTACAGCTGGTGAAGACGCTGGTGAATCCGTAGATCACAAACACACGAACCACCGGCCAAGCCGGCGTCCAGGCTCGGTGTAATACGGCTGTTTTTTACTGCGATGATCCGTAGAGTTGGCGGTCTTTGATTGAGCTACATGCTAGCTGGCTACGTGTGTGCTACAGTAGCTACAGGCAGTGTTTATATCACAACAGCCCGGCTAATGTGTTCTGCTGTCTGCTTGACATTCAAGTTTATGTTTATTATAACGAGTTCTAAAGAATAATGTAAGCTTATCTAGCCAGTTAGCTAGCTATTTAGGTTATTATCTGTGGACACTTTGATGGTTTGCTACTGTAGCACCTCATTTGAGTCACCTAGCTAGTAAGCTATCTGGCTGCATGACATTATATGAAGGAATTGGGAGATTTGATGCAGTGATGAATACTACCATCATTTTAACAGGATATTATCTGCTGCTGGTCCATCAAGCTGGTCTAAATGGCCCAATTTGGGGGGCAGAAGAACCCTCCGTGGGCGGCACAATTTGCTGCAACAGCGGTATCTCAACCTGGGCACTCACAACAGTCCCTTGACCTGAACAGTTTACACTGTAAGTCATCGTTTCTTGCGCTATAAGTATAATAATAATAATTGAGCTTTGGAAATGGGGAAATTCACTGTTAAACCAAGTGTGCTGAAAGCAAATGTTGGCAAGATCATTTTGTTATCTTATGCTAAATAGATCAGAATGGTCCAAAGTGTTTTTTTTTATGCTTCACTTAACCATGAAGTTGTGTTGGTTGGTCAGTGGACTCTGTTATCTGATTGTCAGTCTCTGATTTACTCTCTTTCCATTTTGGGGAATGTGGGCTGTATCAGCAGTGCTGTGAAGTTGCGTGTGATTTCTTATGGCCCGTTTGTGTTGCTGCAGCTTTAGGTGTTCAGCAGCCGTCCCTCCTGGGCGCGTCCCCCTCTATGTATTCGCAGCAGTCTGCCCTGGCTGCAGCGTCTCTCAACACCCAGTCAGCCGCCAGTTACCAGATCTCCCAGCAGACTGCGGCCCTCCAACAGCAGGCAGCAGCAGCCGCCGCAGCTGCACTACAACAGGTGATGCCTCTTCCCACGCTCGGCTGCTCCCAGGCTGCTGGAGGAGAAACCAACACTGCACCATTTATCTATAATGCAAAGACTTCAAATTGTTAATGGTCATTCCTTCACATAGTGGTCATGTGACTTAGTCGTAGATGTTAAAAGCTACGTAGGAGGATTTGGTCCTTATTTTGTGCTTCGTTTTCGTTATCATGCATGCAAAGGGTTCGGACTGATGCTGTGTGTACCAGACTCGTGCTGTAATATAATCTCTGACACAGTTGTAACCCTATTCCCCACACACAGTTGTAACCCTATTCCCCACACACAGTTGTAACCCTATTCTCTCACAGCTGCAGTACACATCCTCCAGTCACTAATGTGCGTTTTAATTTTAGTCCCAGATCAATTCAGCCCTTCAGCAGTACCAGCAGCCCCAGCCGCCACCTCAGGCCCCCCCGCCACAGCCGCCCCCCCAGCAGACCCTGTACAACGTCCCTCACCAGGTACACACACACACGCGCACCGCTTACTCTGATCACTGTGCCCTGAAAAACACCTCCGCCCAGAGCAGAGGTGGGTGCAGCAGCCATGAATGGTACTTGTGTATCGTTGCTTTAAAGTGATAATTGTTCAGGTAGAAGTAAAAGTAGTTATCAGAATTATTATTTCAGTAAATTAAAGTACTAAAGACTCGTGGAGGGTTAGGCTACATCATTGGATTTAATCTAATCACACAGAGAAACCCCATTCCAACAAGCTAAATGATTACCTTTTAATGGTAGTTTTATGCAGAATTTGTATCTGCCAGTAACAGTTAGCTAGATAGCTAATAAACTATATCATGTGTTTTTTAATATCATCATTACTGTGCAAATAAGTGTAACAAGGATCATGGTGGATTTTATCACTTTGTGAGTAACATAATGTCGGCATTTTCTGCAGCACTTTCCAAAGGCATAATAATTTTTGTCACTTAATTATCGTGACATTTTAATTAATCATTGTGCAGGGATATTTGGAGTAGCATTTGAAAATATGTCTGAAGTTAGGTAATTGGGTAGTTAACTAGATTGGCTTTGATTTGGTATTGGTGTGCATGAAAGGTAAAATACCTCAGCTGTTTTGAAATATAAGTAAATATATTTTCAAATTTCTCTCATTCAGTCATTATACTGACACCCAGTGGACATTCTGTATTAAATACTTTCTAAATTTGGCCATTTCCACATGAGGGAATGCGTCTATAGAGCATAAACTGGCTAATTTGAGGACTACAAAGGTTGTAAAATTGCTTTTTTATTACTTACTAAAAGTACTTTTAAAAATTAATTAATTGCTCCTTTAATTAATGTATTCAATTAAATTTTACTTTCTCGTTATATAAAAACAAGGTTTTATCTACAATATAATGAAATGCTGACAGGTATGTAAGTGGCAACAGTGTAGTATTCATGAAAAAATTGTTCAAACCTAGACTATTGGCACACTTTTTGAAATCTAGGTAAAATAACCTTTATTCTATTTTTTGGCTTGTTTTTACCATAACTCATTTTCTGGTCCAGGACAAAACAGTGATCTGCCATAAAATGAGTGTTGGTGTTTTGTCTTGAAAATGTCATGAAATCTTTACATTTTCTTATGTTACATTTATTTTTCTTTTCTAAAAACACTACTAGATAAAGTAGCAGCATAATCCCAAACTGTTTAATTACTGTTAATCTACCCTTAGTCTTCACTGTGTGTTCTTTTTTGATGAGACTAACTAGATACGTAATAATCTAGGACTAGATTATGTTAAATTGTAGGCTGATGCTTCACAAAAAGAAGCTAAGAATTCTGACTTTATGAATTCTGTCTTTATGAATCTATATGAAACATTTAAATGGGCAGTGACCAGATCTCTGTATAAAGTGACATTTGTGACAAGTAATTAATGCAACTAGTAATTAATGACTTATAGTAATGACTTACTAATGACTTAGTAATGACTTACTAATGACTTAGTAACTATTGTCTTCTTCCACCTAGCACTCACTTGTGTGACATTTCTCTCTCTCTCTCTCTCTCTCTCCCCCTCCCTCTCTCCCTCCATCCCTCCCTCAGCTTCCACAGCCCCAGCAGGCCCTGCTCTCACAGGTGACCTTCACTTCTTTATTTACCCACAGTTGATTTCACTTGTTCCATCATGTTTTTGCATCGGTCGCATTGTTGTCCGTGTAGTTAATGTATTATAACACGTGTGTGTATATTGTGAAAATTATTTTGCTATCATGTCACGCTAGCTATATAGATAGGTTTAAGGCTTTTCTGAGTATTTGACGTACCTTTCTAATATAAAGGCTTAGAAGTGTTTGTGTCTACGTAAATAGTTCTGGGATAACAGTAGATGATGATGATGATGATGATGATGATGATAAAATACATTTCAGCAATGAAGAGTGTGGTTTGTGTTCCACAGCCTCCTGTTGCTTTGCCTACAAGTCTGAGTTTGTCGAACCCGCAACAGGCCCAGATCACCGTGTCCTACCCCACCCCACGATCCAGTCACCAACAGCAGCCCCAGCCCCAGAAGCAGCGCGTCTTCACGGGGGTCGTGAACAAGCTGCACGACACGTTCGGCTTTGTGGATGAAGATGTGTTCTTCCAGATTAGGTGAGAGGCGACGATGGCACCTGGACGTTTTCGCTCGTGGGTTTTGACCCGGGGGATTAGTTCCTGCTCGTGAGTTACGGCTGTGAAACTTGCGCTACGCTCCAAAATGCTCATTATGTGTTTCCGTCGTGGTTTTAGTGCGGTAAAGGGAAAAACGCCTCAAGTGGGTGACCGTGTCCTGGTCGAGGCCGTCTACAACCCCAACATGCCCTTCAAGTGGAATGCCCAGCGCATTCAGACTTTACCTCAGTTACCCAACCAATCGGTGAGCACCTAGTTTACCACAATAATACAGAGCGATCATATCTCGTTCTCTTCTGCTTTCAACTCGTGTCGTTGCCCCTGCCGTTAATCTCTCCGTTCTCCATCTCTACGTAGCACCAGGCACCCCAGCCCTTACCTCAGGTTTCCCCACAGCTGTCCAGCTTTTACTCTGACGCCGGAGTGCAGCGCTACACGGACCTCCACTCTGCGGTGGACTCCAGACAAAATGTAACCCTCGCCGCCATGATCCCTCCTGCTCGTCTTTCTTTAATGCTGTTCTTTCACTGCACAGACAGGTGTTGGTCACAGTTCTTCGGTTTCTTTTCTGTCTGCCCGAGATGAGTTGCTTCTAAAATGTTCATGCTTTCTCCTTCTGTTTTACAGCTCTAAGCTTGTGTGTTGGATGACAGATTTGATGCTGTGTTTTCTCACATTTCAGTCGGTCTCTGGCCAATTAGTGCTGTGTGTGAAATTAAGGCTGGAAGGACGGCGAAGTTTTTGTTGTTTTTGGTTTGTTTGGTTTTTGTGCTGAAGCATTTATTGGCTTTTCACATTTACCTTATCTTAGCATGCTCACACAATAGCGAGCGAGTGCATGAATGGTCTGCATCACTAACTTGGAAGTGAAAGAAACAACATGTTTTGGTTCAAGATTCTCAAAGTCAAGTAGCGGAAGAGCTCAGCACTTTCTAGTTTCCTAGTTCCCTAACCTCTGACCCTAACCCCTGAAGTACTTCAGCTCATGAAGAGTTGTGCCAGGTGTCTTTGAACAAAGAAAAACACAGAAGTATGTTGTGCTGCTGCCCTCCAAGACTTGGATTTGAGAACCATGTTCTAATCCTTCCCGAGAAGGTGATCTAGTGAGATCTCCTAGATCCCGTCTGTGTATAATAAGGGGACAGAGCAAGAATCTTTTCAGCAACAAAACTGACCATGCCTTCCATTTTCGATGCAGTCCTATACTTCTGTCTTTTAGCAGGGCCCAAAAGTGATCACACTGTTGCTGCAGCTGAAGTGTTTTCTGGCTCTTTCTCCTTTAGCTGAGTTTTGTTGTCACACGCGGTTCACTGCACCGTAACACAAACAGCTGCTTCTCCCTCAGAACAGGTCACATCCTTAAGAATAGAGCACACACTGTGGCGTCCACACAGCTTGCATCCTATAACTGATTTCATGTAAATGAATAAAGTGATTGTACTTCACAATAGACGGCCACCACCACCGTAAACGGCCTAATCCCCTTTTAGTTAATGTAGTCCTTTGGAGGGACTGAGCTCCTTCTGATCCTTGCCTGGTGTTTCTTTCTCCCAGAGCCAGCCTCCTGGTCCCGGCATGATGAAACCGGGCCCCTCTATGATGCAGTCGTTACCTCCACCAACCACGTTCAGTGTGCCCTCCCAGGCTCCGCCCCCCTCCCTGCTCCAGGCCCAACTCTCTGCAGCGTCTCTGGCCCCACTGCTGCAGAACCCCCCACAGCCCCTGCTGCCCCAGCCACCCCCGAAAGGTAGGGGGGCGCACGGCCCTCCAGATGGGCGCCATCTTGAGGTGGAGTTTAAGGTCCCCCGTGGCGTGTGTCTGACGCAGTCGCTGGTGCGTTCTCCTGCAGATTCGGTGTTCTCGGGCGGACTCCTGCAGCCCCCTGTGCGTATGATGCCCCAGCCCCAGCCCGTCAGGCGCATGGAGCCTTCGCCCCGCTTCCCCAGCCGCGCCGACCGGCCCGAGCTCATCCTGAGGAAGGACGACCGCAGGTCCGCACACGCCGAGATGTTCCGCTGGTGTGATCACGTTTTGACCGTGTCAATCAGTCCTGGGTTTATTATAATCAACATGGCAAGGGAACCCGTGTGTGGTGGTATGTTGTTAAATAACAACACCACACTTGCCTACTTGCTGGCATGGTTTAAACAATTCAAATGTTGTTTCCATTATTAATGTTTAATGTAGGTAAATGGTGTTGTAATGATTCCGTAACAGCTGCAGTTGGTGTCTAAATATGCTTTGTGGTTTCATGTTCATGCAGTCGGGAGAGAGATCGAGAACGGAGACGGTCAAGGGAGCGTTCTCCAACGCGCAAGCGTTCAAGAGACCGGTCACCTCGAAGAGAACGCTCTCCGAGACGCCCACGCAGAGTTGTTCCACGATATACCGTGCAGTTCTCAAAGTTCTCACTTGATGGGTAGGTCGTGTGTGTGTGTGTGTGTGTGTGTGTGTGTGTGTGTGTGTGTGTGTGTGTGTGTGTGTGTGTGTGTGTGTGTGTGTGTGTGTGTGTGTGTGTGTGTGTGTGTGTGTGTGTGTGTGTGTGTGTGTGTGTGTGTGTGTGTGCGCTGTGTAAAAATGCAAGGGTGCTGTTAATTTATAATTAGCATATGTGAATATCTCATTATCTGTGAGAATAAAGCTGTGTGCACCTGTGTGCATAAACACTCACTGTTCAGGTACAACTGTGACATGATGGAGCTTCGGCGTCGTTATCAGAGCCTCTACATCCCCAGCGACTTCTTTGATGCTGTGTTCACGTGGGTGGACGCCTTCCCCCTGTCACGACCTTTTACTTTTGGAAACTACTGTAACTTCCACATCATGCATAAAGAGGTGGACTCATTAGTGAAGAACACGGCGGTACTGGACCCCCCAGATGCCAACCACACCTACAGCGCTAAGGTGTGAGCAACAGTTATCTATAAACCCCGTATCTGTCGCCATCTCCATCGTCTGGGTCTTTAATTTGTCTTTAAAGAGTGGTGTGTGATCTTTTTGTCTGTGTTGTGAATTCTGGTGTTCGTTTCATGTGGTTTAGTCCTCCCATGTGAGCGCCAGCGTAACGGATCTCCTGGCTGTGCTTGTAGGTGATGCTGCTTGCCAATCCCAGTCTGGAGGAAATGTATCACAAGTCTTGCGCCCTGGCCGAGGATCCCCAGGAGCTGAGAGACTCCTTCCAGCACCCAGCTCGCCTCATTAAGGTACGGCCAGACTGTAGGTCTCCCACCTGCACACGCCACCATCCACGGACATGTGACCTTTACACCTTCACGCTAGTGGTCTTCATGGCTTGGAGTCATTAACGAGTGATGAGTCAAGTTACCCTACCAGCGTAACAGTGGTCACAATAGCACAGCTCGGTACAATAGTGCAGTGATGAGTGGGGTATTACAAATATACCACTGACTTTAAAATGTGTGGCAGCCCGACAGTGATGAGTGTGTGTGTGTGTGTGTGTGTGTGTGTGTGTGTGTGTGTGTGTGTGTGTGTGTCCACTGCTACATTTAGCGTTGGGTATCTGTCACCTTGTTTCTACATCATTCTTTAATGTGCTTGTTTTGTTAAAAGCAGACGGATATGTAGTGTGTGACTTTGTTGTTTTTTCTGTGAACCCCTGTTCTTAGTTCCTGGTTGGTATGAGGGGTAAAGATGAGGCCATGGCCATCGGGGGCCACTGGTCTCCCTCCCTGGATGGAGCAGACCCAGAGAATGATGCCTCAGTCCTTATTAAAACAGCAATACGTTGTTGTAAGGCTCTGACAGGCATTGACCTGAGTTTATGTACCCAGTGGTAAGTACATCTTCGTTATAACACCACTTTCATTCTCCTTTTTCCATGTTGGCTTTTTATCAGTACCAGGCCTAAGCAAAACCTAAACAAAAACACAACCTCGATCAAAAAACGGATGTGTGACCTCACTGCATGGTTTTGACAAAAGCTGCGTCTCCCGACATGTTGGAGGCTTTGTTTTTTGTAATTCTGTAATTTGTTTCTTTATTTGCTCTCTTGTCTTTTATTTTGCAATGTCCTTTTTGCTGATGTGCGTGGCAGTCCTGCCTCTATATCTGTGTGGTGAATGCATTTAATCTGTTGCTCAAAAACTGGAGCCGGAAGGAGGAGTCGCCACCATTACTTTCTGTTATATGACCTTTGGTTTGTGTTAAATATCTTACATATTTAACTTGCTTTCACTGTGTCCTTGAACCTGTCTCTCTCACGCCACGGGGCTACGTAAGCTATCCTACACAAGCATCCCGTTCAGGCTGGTGGTCGCTAGGGGGAGGGGTGTGGCTGTGAGGGGCGTGGCTGGGAGGGCGGGACCGGGAAGTGTCCGGAATGTCATTCCTGTTTATTGTGTCTGTCGGTTTCCTCAATACACGGCTGCCGTTCATCCTGGGAACCTACCGTGGAGATCTTCAGATGTTTTCATGCGCTTCATTCTGGGGTCGTCTTACCACGAGGGGATGGTGGGGGAAGTGTGTGTGTGGGGGAGTGTATTGGGGTTAGGCCTTGTGTGATGTCTGACAGAATGTTTCTTTCCAATACACTTCTTCCTTTGCGACAGGTACCGTTTTGCAGAGATTCGCTATCACCGCCCTGAGGAGACTCACAAAGGGCGGACAGTCCCCGCACATGTGGAGACAGTGGTTTTATTTCTCCCGGATGTTTGGCATTGTCTTCCTACCCGCTCAGAGTGGGAGGGGCTGTCCCGCGGACTCAAGGAGCAGCTGGCAGAGAAACTCTTGGCTGAACGGAAGGAGGCTGATGGAGAACAGGCACTGAACGCTAATCCTTTTCTTCTCATTTCCGCTTCTCACAGGCACAGGAATAGACACACACAACACTAAAAAAAAAAACCACACAGAAAAACTCAAGCATCACAGGCATCATTCAGAAAGCCCCTCCTACTCTCCCTGTGTCTCCTCCCTTTTCCTCCACCCCTTCCATCCCTCCCTGCTCTCCCAGCACCGCCCTCGCTCCACCACCACCACCACCACCACCCAGCCCGCAGTCTCTCACATACAGCGGAACAGTTTAGGTCCCACGTTAATGACGCTGCTTCAACTGGTAAACCAGCTTCCAGCGCTGCCTGTAACCTGTAACCTTTAACCTGTAACCTACAGCGGGAATATTATCACTCATGCCGCGTGGAATCCGAAAAAAAAATCACAAGTGTCCTACTTTCAATTCCACAGAACGCATTCGTTAATTCTACACGTCCTTTAATTCTGAACTTGTTCAGATGTTGGAGAGACATGCTGGAATCTGGAGAACCAGTTGTGATAAAATGTGTGTTTTTTTTAGAAGGTTTTCTTTTATGATTGATTTTTTTTATATTTCAAATCAGTATCTGTTGAACTCTGAAAAGCTCCATAGGTTCTGTCTCTTGTCTGTCCCTTTTTTTTCAATTTGACATAATTCTTGGATTGGACTGTACCTAGACTTATGGACTTGGTTTTTCCAGGGAGGTTGGTTGATCCGAGGACAGTCCTCTATGACTAGATGTTAAAAAGGAGGGGGCAAGGAAAACCAGGTTACAGAATGTAGTCATAGGGAACCCGAACACTCGCTGAGTTTGGAGACCATCTGAGTGCGTCTGTCACATTTTACATTTCTTGGACCCGCTGTCATTGATTTACCTTTTTGTATTCCACAGAACTGGCATTGATTGGCTGATGGGTGGGGTTTGGATCTTTTTATAAAAGCTAGTGAGCTTCTACTGTATCCTAGAAGTGTACTGTTTTTTTTATTTTTATTTTGGTTTGTTTTGGTTTTTAACCAATCGAGACCTCAGTTGGAGATGATGAGAGACAGTTGTGACCTTGCTTCTTGCACGGATCACCTTTTGTTTCAGAAGCTCACACAATGTCAGCAGGTTGCTTTTAACATTACACTGTCCCCCTCTTCTCTTTCTCTGACCTGATACAGGAGGAAGAGGAGAAAGATGAGGACGATTCAAAAGAGGTTACAACACCCACTCACTGGGCTAAGCTCGATCCGAAGTCCATGAAGGTAGGCTGCCCCTCAACTGGCTTAACATTTTACTGGACTTTCTGCTGAGAATCCTCACTAACTTCAGGTGTCTGTGTGTGTGTGTGTGTGTGTGTGTGTGTGTGTGTGTGTGTGTGTGTGTGTGTGTGTGTGTGTGTGTGTGTGTGTGTGTGTGTGTGTGTGTGTGTGTGTGTGTGTACGTACAGGTGAATGACCTGCGCAAAGAGCTGGAGAGCCGAACTCTGAGCTCCAAAGGGCTGAAGTCTCAGCTGATAGCTCGGCTCACCAAACAGCTGAAGGTGGAGGAGCAGGTGGAGGAGTCCAAAGAACCAGAGAAGACGGAGGCTGTCTGCGTGGAGGAGGAGGAACCGTGCAGGACGGAGGAGGACCGAGAGGTGAGACGCCTTCACCAAGGTGTCCCCCGGCAAGCTTGCGTTCTGTTTTTATTTATTTATTTTTTTTGTGATGTCGGTCTGATGCCGTTTGCACCTCCTTCAGGAGGAGGAGCGCAAACGACAGGAGGAACAGGAGCGACAGCGCAGGGAACGCAGATACGTCCTCCCAGACGAGCCCACCATCATCGTCCACCCAAACTGGGCGGCCAAGAACGGCAAGTTTGACTGCAGCATCATGTCTCTGAGCGTGCTGCTGGACTACAGGCTGGAGGACAATAAGGAGCACTCCTTTGAGGTGCGGACAGTTTACCTGCCTTCACGCGGCTTCAAACGGAAGTCTGTGCACGTTTTTTATACCTTGTTTTCAGTTGAGTTGACGGAAAGCGTTCATCGTAAAGATCGTTTCCTGTGTTGCTTGGTGATAAACTAACATTCAAAGCCCACGGTGGTTTACGCTTTTGTAAAAGGATCTGTGAGAGTTTTATCTGCCCTCTTTTTTTTCTCTTTTAGGTCTCATTGTTTGCTGAGCTTTTCAACGAGATGCTTCAACGAGATTTTGGCTACAGGATATTCAAAGCTCTTGCAGCTCTTCCAAGCAAGGAAGAGAAAAAAGATAAGAAAGAAAAGTCAAAGAAAGAGACGGAGAGAAAAGAGTTGGAGAGGAGAGACGTGAAGAGGGAAAAGGACGAGGAGAATGGTGAGCCTGCCACGAAGAGACCGAGAGAGGAGGAGGAGAAGAGAAGGGTGAGTGCACATTCTCTCCATCTTTAATTATTAAATACGTTAGAGCGATGGGTAACTCCACAGATAATTATTCATCCTCTTTTAATGAGTAAATCCGAGACCTCCTCCATCATTTATTCCAGTATACACTCACCAGCCACTTTATTAGGTACACCTTGCTAGTACCGGGTTGGACCCCCTTTTGCCTTCAGAACTGCCTTAATCCTTCATGGCATAGATTTGACAAAGTGCTGGAAACATTCCTCAGAGGGTCTGGTCCATATTGACATGACAGTATCACACAGTTGCTGTAGATTTTTCGGTTGCACATCCATGATGTGAATCTCCCGTCCCACCACATCCCAAAGATGGGTGCACTGTGGTCATAAAGGGATGGACATGGTCAGCAACAATACTCGGGTAGGCTGTGGCGTTGACACAATGCTCAATTGGTACTAATGGGGGCTCAAAGTGGCTGAAAAATATCCCCCACACTATTACACCACCACCAGCAGCAGCCTGAACTGTTGATACAAGGCAGGATGGATTCATGTTTTCATGTTGTTGCCGCCAAATTCTGTCTACGTGCCTAAATGCATTGAGTTCCTGCCATGTAATGTGGCTGATTCGATATTGGCGTTAATGAGCAGTTGGACTAGTGTACCCAATAAAGTGGCCGGTGAGTGTAATTCATCATTCTGAACGGTCCTTTAATGCATTAATTTAAGCAATGTTTCTGGAATGTTCCAAATGTGACACATGACACAGATCATATTGTACAGCAGCAAGTTAAAACGAGAGCCTGTGCCTGGATTAATGGCAGCTGCCTGGTATCTGTAGAGAATTCACTGCAGGGAGGGGAAGGAGGCCTGTAGCCGTCCAATAAAATAAAAACTGGGTTGACGGGCCTCCTTGATATCGTTTAACAGGACGACGACAAGGAGAAGGTTCTGAGGAAGGAGGAGTCCAAAGATGAAGATGATAATGAAGATGAAAGCAGCAATAACAACGCTGACGAATACGACCCGATGGAGGCGGAGGACGCGGACGACTACGACGACGATGGTACGTGTCGCGCGGCACTCGAGAGGAAAGGCCGTCAGCCTGGTCGGGCTCCGGACGGAGTCGGCTGTGTTCGTGCCGGCGGTGCGCGTAAATGCTGTTGTCTTTTGCAGATAAAGATGACGAAGACTCCAATGGGAGGGACAGGAGAGATGACCGCCGGGACGACAGAAAATCGAAAGATAGATTGTCTAAAGATAAAGTACGTCGTCTTGAGTTTCATGATGTTTATAGATTATAGACCTTGTAGTGGAAAAATGGGCCTTTATGACACCACTGTCTTTTTTTTTTTTAGGATGAGAAAAAGAAGCAGATGGTGACGTTTGACCAAGATCTGCTGATGGCTTTTGTGTACTTTGATCAAAGCCACTGTGGCTATCTATTAGAGAAGGACCTGGAGGAGATCATGTACACTCTAGGCCTGCATCTCTCCAGAGCTCAGGTACTGCACCTGTACTAACACACTGCTGTCCGACTACAGGTGCATCCGAGCTCTTCACTTAATCATCTTGCAGATACGTATAAGGCTGATCAATACTTTGTTCAGTCTAGACAGAGTGGGGTGTGTAAGAGATGATGCTCATAGGCTCAGAATGTGTTTTGAATGTGTTTTTGCAGGTGAAAAAACTGTTGAACAAGCCAGTGGTGAGGGACACCTGCTACTACCGTAAGTTAACTGACAGACCCAAAGACGAGCCCAGTCCCACCGGGACTCCCGATGCTCAGCTGGACAACCTCCTAGGTGAGAAACCCAAAGGCCAAGCCCCTACAACTGTGGAAGCCTTGGCTACTGTAACGTGTTCTGGGTGGAGAAGCAACATGAAACTGCTCAAAGACAAACACGACACCGAGCAGGCGTCATGTTTGTGCCATGAGTGAACACAAAGGGTTATTTGTGTTCAACAGGCAACCGGCCTCTACTGCCCAATCAGAAGGCAAAGCGAGAAGCGGAGGATGGCACAGAGTCGGGCAGTCTCATCGTCTACAACGGTGCCATGGTGGACGTGGGCAGCATGCTGCACAAACTGGACAAGAGTGAGAAAGCCAGAGAGGAGATAGAGCAGAAACTCATGCAGCAGGACACTAAAATCGGTAATGTTCAGAGTGGCCCTGCTCCTCACCTACACTGTTATTAAGAACTAATAACGCCGCCCCCACCCAACCCTCCGCCCCCCCAACCAGCCGTTCGTATCTCCGCGCGTGTTTGCTAAAAGCAGTGCGTTGCGTTCCAGACGAGGACGCCAAGCACATGTCAGAGCTGGACTCCACGAACAGCAGTCTGATGAGGGAGCTGGAGCAGGCGAAGGCCAGCGTGAAGGACACGGAGAAGAGCCTGAAGGCCTCGGAGCAGCAGAGGACCAGCTACCAGCAGCAGCTGCGCAGCACCCAGGCCAGCCTCAGCGCCCTCGTGAAGGAGCTCCACACCATCCTGCCTAACGTAGGAAGCACATCGCACCCTCACACACACTCGCCTCACGGTCGCAACGCTCTTTGGGTGCCGCAGCCGCTCGCCTTCTGTTGAGCACAGATGTTTTCTCTGTTGTAGGACGATCATTCTGAAGACGGTGACCAGCAAACTCAAGCTAATGGCTCAGATGACTGAACTGCCTTTTACATCTGTGTCTGTGTTCTTCCCATCTGATCTGTAAATAGGCACTAAACTCCAGCTCGTTTTTGTTTTCTTTTTGTTTTTTTTTATTTCCCTTTGGTTGTTGCCATGTACAGAATTTTAAAGACTGAGGAATTCATTGTTACTTATTTTTCCTATTCATAATTCTTTGACCTAATAATAAATTGACATTTTTTTCTCAAATTTTACAGCTAAAATGATCTGAAGTACAGTAGAAACTAATTCATGTGATATTTAAAGAAATTGTTTTAATATTAGACGTGTGATTTGATTTCTCAAGAAACATCTTCCTTTTCTTCCAGTTGCAGTAATTTCTTGTTTTTCAGTTGGTTTCTGTTTTGCGGTGCTCTCTCTCTCGTCTCTTTCTCTCTTTCTCTCTCTCGTCTCTTTCTCTCTCTCTCTCTCTCTCTCTCTCTCTCTGTCAACATTCAACATCATTTTGGCTAGTATGCTTTTGTGTTTAATTAGCAATAATGCTGTTATTTATGTCTAAAGTGAGTAGAACTAAGAGGTTCTTCACCTCTGGGTCCAGCCGTGTTCATGCACGCGGAGCCAGACTCCAGGTGAACACCTCTCTTGTTCTACCGATGTTCCAGATTGGTAGTTTCATTCTATGTTTAATATCTTTGTCAACACTTTGCTAACTTGCTGCTATCCTGTTTATTGATATGCATCTAAACTAATGCACGCATATTCACTTAGCCCTGACAGTGTGGGAATTGTTTGTTCAGTGGTCTTTCATTAATCTTGCGAAGATGACGTTGTTCTATTTTGTCAGTTAGAAGGTAGCAGGAGGTGAAGAGACTCCGCTATTATTTTGATAGAGCAGGTATCAATGACGAGTGTGGTACACTCTGCAGAAGAATCCTACTTACTTTGCAAAATATTGCAAAATGGTATTTCATGAGAATGTGATGACTTGGAATTGAAAACCGTTGAGTTTTTTATTTTTCTCCCTTAATCTTTTCTTTGGTCAGTGACCTGAGGTTGGGGCTGGCTACAATGGGTGGTTCATGCTTAATGGAGAAGAGCCAAACTTAGTAACAATGAGCCCAAAGCAACCAAGTGCATATTATTTTTCTATTCCAAATGTACTATTATGGTTGTCTTGTGTTAAATAAAAGTGGTTCATTTTAACATTTAATTTTCTTCTGTCTGGAACATTTTGTTGGTGGTCTAGTTTCAGATTTTGAAACCTAACAAAGCAACATCATCCTGTAGATGGCAGTAGTTGTCTGACTGAAAACATTTGCATCGTTGGTTGCAAAAGAAAAGCTAAAGGCACATAGCACTTCCTGGACTCTTGCAAAAATTTGTTTACTGTTCAAATTTGGTTTATACTATGAAACCACAAATACAGAGAGATGCCACATATATAATGAACATTTTCAGAATGTTGAACTAAATGAAGGTGTCAGGAGATTAATAGGCTTGGTCTCGGTACATAAGCCATGGTCATTTTGTATTCAAGCTTTCTCAAGCAAACAATTTCATGGGTACATTTGAATTCTTCACACCTGAGGAGTTGATTGTTCTCTCTAAAGCAGGATTATACATGAGCCTTTCACAAGAACCTCTCTGGTAACCCTCCTCCCCCTGGGGGCTGTAGTACACATCAAATGGAGGAAGTCGTTTTGGACTACAGCTTTCAGGCTAACAAAGGAGGAGCGTATTGCGCTGTTAGCGCAGCTTTTATTTTGCATGTGTGCACAATGTAAGGAAATGATTCCTGCCAGAAGACGCATGTTGTTTCTCTTCCTGCTTTCGTGTCTAATCCTACCGCATGCCAAGGGTTTGTCTGCTTCCTGCAGTGAACAGGAAGTACATTTTCATTCCCTCTGTAGGATTGTCCAGACCAGGTGACCGGCGCCTCAGATTAGATTACAGATCTCCATGTTTTGCCTATGAAAAGCCTTCGTCTTCATTCTCACCCGAGGGAGCCTGTCTGTAATGTGAAATGACACTTCCGAGCCTATTAGCAAGACTTGATGCTGGGTTGCAAAGTTTCAACATTTTACACATCGGCGCTGGTTTGATGCTCCACGCCACGGTGTCACAGTCCGGGTGCAGCTGATGCAGTGTGTTGTGAGATCAGAGTGTGTGCAGGTAACCACAAACTCTCCCTCCGAGACAGAAGGCTTTTGTGTCCGCGCCCTCTCGTAGCCTCACGGGCCTGGAGAGTGTTCGGCACATTAGACGGCCACGGGACAATCGGCTCATTTAACGCCGGCTTAGTGCTGAGAGGTTTTTTTTCCTCCTCTTTTTATGGGTGGCGAGTTTAGATGCCTCTGCTGAGATAGCATTGGAGAAAAGATTAGGTTGCAACTCCACCTTGATAGTACAGCTGATTCTTCTAACAGAGAATTGGATGCGATCAGATGCGTCCAGATGCAGGTTTCTGTCTTTCACTGGCACCGCTGACCTGAATAGTATCACACACTATGAGACAGTATTTCTCTAAATAAATGCGATGTTATGTTCAAACATTCTGTAAGTGTTTGCTGGAAAAAACATTAGCATGTGAAAGCTCTGGCGTTGAAGGTGCTGACTACCCAACCAATCATTACACTTCACCTTTTGTTTCTGTAAGGCTGTTGTCTGTTGCTGCAGGGCTGCATATAGAGACCAGCACTGCTGTGGTCGGGCCCCATTAACCCCTGATCTCTGTGTCACGTTTGTGTCTGCCTTACACTCCCTCTCTCCCCTCCGCTTTTGTTCACACAAATCGTGCCTTTTTAAGTCGGGCCCTGCACAATGAACACCACACACACACACACACCCGACATCCATGGCAACGTTCGCTCATCTGGTCTGTCATGGTAACTTTTCACAACATGCAGAGTTTATCTGTCTGCTCTTTTATTGCTTGCCTGACTACCTGTTGTAGTTTGGAAAGTTCTGTGTTGTGATCTTGGCCCCATGGAAAACGAACCAAAAGGTAGTAGGGTCAAAGATATGTATCCAGTGATTAAAACACGTGTTTTTGTTTTTAATCAAGACTAGTACTTACAATGTGTACCTAGAAAATTTCCTTTCATATAACATAACAGGTTCAGACTGGTTTGACGTGGATGTAATGTGAGCTGTAACCAGTCTCCAAAAAAATAAATTAAAAAAAAGAAGAAAACAGAAAGATTCAGTACACCAAAAGTCAAACAAACACAAAAACCACCTACTTATGTGATGTTTGATACTTTAGGTCACTGATACATGAGAGAAGCCATTGATGGGCGTCTTTAGCGTTACCTTTCTTATCACCAGCCCTGGGCCCCCGTGCTGTCTTAAGGCCGCTTATGTGCAGCCCCACGACTGCTCGGCAGCTCCAGGAATAAGCAAAGTGGTGTGGTTGTTGAGGAAATTATCCTGTTTCCTGGCACCGAGGCCAGGGAATACAGGGTTACAGTGTGAGAAACCTGTGCAGTTGTTTTTGCTTGGCCCCTGGGTATCTCCCACTGGGAGAACCACGCCCCCGGGTAGTCTGTTGGAGACGGCCAGATGCTGGCGCTGATGTGTGTGTGTGTGTGCCCGGCAAGCTCCAACTTTCACCCACCGTGCTACAACATTTTGTACCTGCAACGGTGGATATTTGGAGGGTGAATTTACTGTACGTGGTTTGCTTTGAAACACTTATACACTAGCTTCTAAAACTTTTATAACCAGCATTAAGGTGTTGAAATCACAAGCATATTGTGATTGCAATGCCCGAGGTCATGTTTACAGGGTATCGTGCTACAGTGCGGTCTGGTTGGAAAAGGCAGTCTTGACACTGCTCTGAAATATGTGATGGGACTCTTACAAAATACTTCCAAACTTCAGAAATGTATGCAATTTACAGGGGAAATATGCCTTGTTTGGCATGACTCTTAAAACACACTTCCATATATACTTTACACAACAATACGAACAAACACAGGAAAAGTTCTCTTTTCCTTCAAGTCTCCAAGCTGCATCCGAAAATTATTGACAGTTCTGTTGTTTAACTTGTTTTAGAAAGGTAATCTCACTGCCAATTCAAACAACACAAGATCCTCCAGAATACGCCTGACACACGTTAACTACAGCGTGAGTAGGTGCAGTAAGTGTCTGACGTTTGTATTCCTGTGGTTTCTTTTCCTCTTTGACACGTTCTACATTGTCAGAGTTTAGCTGCTGCATGACGCCGGCCCTCTGCCCTATTGATGTGTAAAGAGCTAAAACAGTGCAGGAAGTCTAACAGAGGCTTTTCCTACGTGCCTTCTCACCTTGGTGTAGGGTGACTGGAATCAGCAGGACACCATTGAAACTTTCAGCATTCTTAATAACCACCAGAACATTTGCTGCTTGATGTTACGTTTTCACAAGGTTGCTGAATTTGGTCCAAAGCGGTGGTCACGCAGCTCTGTATAGTAAAGACTCTTGTATACTTGACACTATAATAATCTTTATTTGTGTAGCACCCTTCAATCCTAATGAGGATTAAGGAAAATGATTTTGCCTGCTTTCACTTAACACGCAACTGTACTCATTTAAAGCTAGACAAAAAAAAGAAGGAATGATGATGTGGTACTTCTGACAAAGCTGATGTGAGCTTGTGAACCTGCTTCCATGCATGTTTGCCCACAGAGCCCCGGGATCCCCCTACATGCTATATTCATGATGTTCCTCGTGAGTTCCTCTCAGGACCTGACATGTGCATGTGAACTGCAGTCGTCCAGCAGTGCCGCCTGACTGCAAACAGCAACACTGCCAAACCCTTAGTGATGCACAGCAGCTCTCCCGGGTTGTGGAGCGGCTACAAAGGAGCTACATGACCATCCCTGCACAAGCCACGCGGCCATACAAACACTCGGAGACACATTTCGCACTGACATATTCAATTATACTCAGTAACTTCAAAACAATGTTTTTTTTTATCTTATTGGTTTTGAGAGTCCAACTACTAGATGCATATTCATATTATAAATAATAATGTCAGATTGTTCTTATGTAGCATAAGAGGACTAGTCTTGGTGTAAGAAACCTAAACTATTTCCATTATGGACCTGTTTCCTTTTACCCATTTAGTTTTGGAGAGCACCATTCTGAAGCACATTGATTTTTTCCCCCCTCTCATGTCTAATGGCACTTTAGCCTGTTAGCGTCCCCTCATACATCAGTGCACACCATAAAGATTTAACAGGGAGCAGCGGACAGTGTCTTTGATCCAGTTTACAACCCAGTGCTTACACATGCACACATAATAAAAAGGAAATGAGGGACAGAAGCTTCGTCCAGAAAGAGTAAATTCACCGTCAGAGCACATGCACGTAATACAGGATCTCAGCTGCATCTCTGCAGCTGCACACACCAAAGTGTAGTCCAAAATTCAGAATTCACGACTGCTTGTCTTTTTCATCCAGTTCATAATTAGAACTGAACTTAGTCTGACTTAGAGAAAGTTTGTTTACAAATATTTTTTTTGCATGTTTCTTAACTTCACAAGACTCAGCTGAGCTTAGTCTCAGACTCAAACAGAATTTTCTGTCTAGTCATTTCAAGATGATTGGTGTCCAATCAAATAGTCATCAGCGAATGTGAATGCAATGAACAAGTTGAAGTTAAAAAGTGTTTGGGCAAATTTCTGAAGTGGGTGCATTGTATCATGTCTGTTTCTAATAACATCCAGTGTCCAGTGTTGCTATGTGATGTGATGTGCACTACATGCACAGGGTGAACACCACGTCCTGTTCCACTGGCACTTATCCCATGGTGCGGGCCGTGGGGTGTCTGTCAGGTCATTAGGCCAGACCAGCAGTCCTTTGATTTCAAGGAGCTGATGTATGAGGTGGCTGTAACAGCCAAAGGCTGAAATGTCGTGAGAGATTGTGGACTGATTTCTGAGCTGAAACTTAGGTAATAGACAGACTACAAATAAGAATGTGAACCATTTTTAAAATAACTGAATACACACAACGCATTACTGTGCTCTGAGATTGACTGGCGCCTTATCTGTGGTAGCGTACAACTAACTTTTGTTAATCTTTTGTTAAATGTTAAACATTTTTTGTTGTTAAAAAAAGCATCATTTGTACAGATACATTTAAATGTATCAGTTAAAACAGATAGACCTACCCTTAGAAAATTTATTTATAAATTGATCAAATGAAATATTTTGCTGAGGGTTGTACAACCTTACCACCATACCGCACCTGCCCTGCTATGTTAGGCTGTACTCGATCACTATTAACAATAGGAGGATGTGATTGGTTCGTGAGCAGAAGGCTCCTCCTCCTCCACTGTCGTCAGGATCACTGGTTGCCTTGGGAGCGAAGTACCACACAGACGTGCACAGTTAACAGGACGGGACGCACCGATAGCGGAATGTGAACAAAAAAATACTCTTCTGGGGGGAATAACTGTACGCAGTTGGTGGGTTAAGCACTGGAAGGCGTCGGTTTTGTCTTGTGTTGAGTGTTTTTAACTCTTAAAATCAATGTGCTGAAGAGAAACGGGAGAGGAGTAATGTCAGAACCGCAGCGGGTGGTTCGGCTGTCGGCGGCATCGCTCGCCGTGGTGCTGTGCAGGGACCCCGACAGCGCATGCGCGGTTCCGGACGGGCAGCACGTCTTTATGGATTTCAAGTCGCAGAATTTGCGCAGCTTCTGGAATAAAAGGCTTGTGAAAGCGGTGGCTGAGGTTTATTTCCAGGGATGGATGGAGAACTCGGTTCTGCTGGTCCAAGGAGACGGCAGTAGTGTAGACGTGTTGAGGGAGGCGTGGATGCGCAGGGCGCTCCGGTCCCCCACCGGGTTCACCATCAGAGCTGTGGGTAGGTCGCACCACGTCCACACACACTTTCATTATTGCACCACCATTTCTTATTTATTTCTTGGCAGCATCGAAACCCAAAGCGTTCAAATGAAGCGAGCCTTATTGCACGGGCTGAATGGGGTCGCTTTCTTTGTCAAGCTTTGGATCAGGGCAAAGTCTACACAAATGTAGTGGACTCGGTCCCCTGGGGAGGACACCATAAGGTGTGTTTACATTTCGTTTAACTATTGCCAGCAGGACTAGATGTCAAATGCCCGAATATGACCCAGTTGTTCTGTAGGATCGTATGTCAAACTCGGTGCACAAGTGGTCCAAATTTAATGTTTTGATCAGTGTCAATTTTGTTTAACATGTCAGTGCTCCAGCAAGTTAACAAGTTCTTTTTCATCTGGCAACTTAAACTTTTGTTCAAACTTGTGTAGAACCTCCAAATAAATTGTTTTGTCAGCTCATATATAAATGTAGCCGTGTCAGTCAACCCATGATCATATGATGCGTTGTATACAGCTCTCATGAATATGGACATAGTAGGGTCTCATGGATATGGACATAGTAGGGTCTCTGTAGGGATCCCTATACAATATTTTTTTCTCACTAAAGCTTTATTATGAGCCCAGTATAGAGAATGAACCCATGACCAACCTGACCAGTTTCTTAAGAGATATTTGTGCCTAAGGCATAACTATGTGTATGCTGCATTAGTGCATTATTTCCAGATGACAGGAAATATAATTCCCTCCCCCCCCCACACACACACGCACACAAACACCACCTACACACACATACAGATACACATGGCCTCCGGTGTAAACCCACCTTATGTAGCTGAATTCTACTCTGAAACCAACCTAAGGTTCAGGGAAGGCAGAAAGAGTTGTCAATGCTGAGAAGGTATAAGACTAAAGATCCAGTGGGACAGTAGCTGAAGCTGTTTTCTTTGGACATGTGTTACAGTGGCAGCGTGATTGTGTCCCGTCCCATATGGCTGGCGGTGTGGGGTTGCTGTTGGTTCACCCACCGAGGTGTCAACGTTGTGTGAGTGCAGCCATTTGCCCTAATGTCAGGGCTAAGGAAGGTGGGGGTCTGTAGAAGCTCTGTTTGGGTGGGGATTGGGGGGGGTGTAAGGCTGAGGAATTTGAGAGGCAAGACCACACAGTGGGATTGGATGTTCTGGTTGGAAATTCAAGCCTGGGAACTCTTGGCCGATATACACACACCAACATTTTATAGCAAAATCAGGTAAAATGAAAAGGTATTGTACCATGCTGGGATGTGAGCTTAGTTTCACGGTAGTTTATTGCACGTTCAGCTTGAAGTGTCTCCTAGTGTCTACGAGGCTGGCTTAGAGCTCCATGGACACTGTTTTCTCCTTATTGAATGTTGAGAAGTTTCCGTTGCTGTTCCGTCCCTTGAAAGTGTAGATATTTTGCTCTGAACAGACTTGCAGTTTGATAGAAATTGTTGTCATCAGGTAAAGTGAAAATGTTCAAAATCAGAAACAGTACTATTCATTCAAGAAGCATAAGCATTTTGTGAACAACAACGCATGAAAAGGGAATTTACTGGCTGATTTCTAATCTGCTGTTAATATTTTCCCATCGAGTGCACGTTAGCTTTGAATACCTTATTTCGCTTTGAAAATAGAGCCATTTTGTCTTAAATCTGTGAAGGCCTGCTGGTTCTAGGCCTGTGTTTAGTCAGCAGGAGCTGGTTAGTGCTGGCCCGTGATTACCCATCGGCAGACGTGATGATGAATTAATGTCCCCCCCAGTCCTTCTTTCCTCCTGATCATCTGTGTACATTAAGTGAAAAGATGGATTGTGAAAAGTGAAAAGATGGATGGGCCACAGCTGTTTCACCCAGCAGGGTGAGGATGAAGAGAGCCTGTCATTAATATTCATTTATTTATTTATGAAGATATATTCTTATCCATGATATGCAAATTGACCTCTTCAGCCACATTTGAACTGAGGGTATCTCATGTCTGTTCTTAAAGACTGTCCTTAAATTCCCAATTCAAATCTTAATATATTCACTCTACTGAAATTAATTGGAGTCTGGCATAATTTCCTTAAGTTACAGTAGATGAAAAACAGAAAATTAGACCATCTATCTGAATCTGAACTTGGAAGAGGAACAATGCAAGTCAGGACTCCTGGGATATAGATTGGGTTTGTTGTCTAAATGGTCTGTATTTTTCTTCAGTGTATATAAGAACAGCATTTCATTATTTATTAGTTAACTAGACAAGATGCATGCTTATCTTGCTGTCGTTATTTTTAAAGACTTCACTGTATCTAAATCAGTAGTGATTTGGTCCACATGTAAAACATAAAACACGTTTTTGAAGTTTAATCACATGCTGTACATCACAGTTATAGGTTTTGACATGCACTAATACTCTCAAGTGGAAAATGTATGTTCATCAAGACTATCTGTGTGCCGCGTGTTTGTGTGGAGTAATTTGAGACTCTACTGGCAATAACACATACATTATTGAGGGACTGCAGGTCTAACTCCATATGAGCTCTAAGGGGGATCTAAAGGCAAAAACATTCTTGTGGACCCATACTGGGATGTAATGAGGTGTCCAGTACCGTCAAGCACAGTTGACTTCAGTGCTATGTTTAAGGATGTCTGTTTCAGACACTATTTATGTACCTTTTGTGTTCTCCAGTTCTTGTGTACAGCAGAAATGTAGAGGTGTTTTTTTATTACTGTTGTAGTAAGTGGTGTGATATGCATCAGGTTGTTATGGTAAATGCTACATTGTTATTTGAGTACTTACACCCTGACCGTGGTTCCTCGAAAGAAAGATCGCTCAAATTCCGATCACTGTGTTTTGTAAATGTCCTACATAGAACTGAAGGGTCATTCATCAAAAACTGACCGTTTCCTAGATCTCAACATATTAGCCATGACCAGGCTGCGTGCTGGTCTGCTGAATCCAGAGGGGAACATCATATGGTGCTTATGCGTTGAGGGGAGCCCTCATAGTTAACTAGGGATCAAAGGTCACTGCTCCCCTTCTATTCCTAATGGAGCTCAATTTGGACCTCAGCAGATAAACACAGCAGTTCCAGGTGTGTGCACAGAGGGGGCCCAGTTCAGTCAACATGCACCCAAAAAAGAACACAAGCTTTCTTACCTTCGTTATAGAACAACTCACTTTCCTCCCTGAAATAACAATGAGGACCAAAATAGATTTATTTTATCTGTTAATGCTAAAACAACACAACAATAATTCAAAATGAGTCACAAAACATCTAGAAATCTGAATGAATGAGATTTAAGAATTCTTGGGATAGAGTGGAGAGCTGGATCTGGTTTCTAAAGTCTTCCAATGGAATGTTTTCTTGTGGTAACCAAACACCAATCCAGCGTCTACCACAAGCAGCTGTGGGTGGTGTCTCCGTGACTTCACCCTCTTTCTTCAGTGAAACCTCGTACCCTTTATACATCGGTGTAGTTAAACAACCTTGACGGCCAGCAGATGGATGGATTTGAGTCATTAGTTGTGATCTCTAGTGCTAGAGATTTTCTTGCCTCAGAGGCTGTGTGATTTGCTGCTTAGATATTATTTTCTTTTACAATGTTCCTTGTGACTTTGCGTACCTTAAAATTCCCAAGCTTAAATATCTCTCCAACCTGAGACGCAAGATTCCTCATTTTGAGTGTGAAAACCTACTAGCTATTTTGGAAAATGGTATATGGATGTGTGTGAATAATGGTCCAGCAATATTCTGAATGCATTTGTTAACACTATGCATTTGCAACAGAATAAGGGGTATTTGTGTGAGCAGCTATGAGTGTCTTTTCCTCTCAGGATATAGCTGAGTCTGGGTCTGTATACTGGCTCAGATATGGACGCGACTTTGCCCTTAATTCTAGAACCTGACCCCTGTCCAAAACGTATCCTGCACATCGTTGGCTGCATCCTGCATCCACATTGGACAGGAAGGACAGTTTTGAAGAGAACTAGGTTGACATGTTTATGATGCACAGGAGACCATAGACATGGGCTGATGACAACAAATGAAGACATTAGCCTGCTTTCCTGCAGTTAAGTACTTCTTACTGCTTTTAGTGAATGCCACCTTGCTCCTAATGTTACTTTGCTTCTTGGAGGAAATGTGAAGTATTCATAGTCTGGAGTGGGGCTCCACAGAGTTCTCATTGTGTTTGATGCTCAACGCCGCCTTAGCTTCGTGCTCATGCATGATTTAAGTTGTTGTATTGTGTTTTTAACTCCAAGGCATGTCAGGATTTAGACCATGATTAAGTTGTTACAGTGGAAAGTCACCAAGTGTATGGTTAAAAACCACTCAATCCAGTGTAGCTCAGTCCAAGTTGGAGGAAATGGGTCTCATCTGGTGTGAATTACTGTCATGGGTCTTGATTAGTGGTGTGTGAGTGCTGTAAACTTGGATTCCTTCAGCTTCTGGAGGTGAAACCAGCCAGAAACACCTGGAACATCTAAACATCTTAGGGAGCAAATCTTGTAAAATGGAACCCCCAGTATTTCTCTGAACCCTCTCTTTCAAACAAGTGATTAAAGAGGACATGGACTACCAGCGAGACTAAGGACAGAAAGGACAGTGGAGAGGATATAGGACATGGTGTTGGCTACACTGTAGTGAATGTGGGAATTTGAATCATGAAGTTGTCTTTTGAAATTACTTTAGACAGCCTTTTGATCACATCTCATGTCTGTATTTTTGTGCAAAGCTTTGGATGATGTACATATTTAAAGGTATAACTGCTACTATAAACTTGACTTTCATAAGTTATAATCCTAAATTGGTTTAATGTGGCAATCACATTTCCATGGTGATTTCAAATCGTATGCTGCAGAACTCCCTGCTGAATCAACTGCTCACATTTCCATCGTGGCAGACAGTGTCGACAGTTTTTCTTCAGTAGCACAACTTTTTACAGTAACATGATATTTATATGTTATATTCTACATGATATTTCAAGCATTGCACCGTAATATACAGACATTAGGCCCCTCTTTTAATGAATACTAACACATTGTGTTTGAAGACCACATCAGGTTCTCGGTTATTCTCAGCCATGTATGCTAGGCCGCCATATGGCAAATGTTTGGTGAATGCTTATAAATGTTTGTGCAAATGCCTCCTTTTGTGTAATCTGATTCCAGATTTTGCGGAGAGGTTACGAGAAGTTACGTCCCTGCACTCAACTAATCACTGGAACTAGCATGTTGATCATGGTTTTCTTTCAAGAGAAACATTAAAATTTCACAGTTTATCTGCAGCTATTCTGACCATGTATGTTGCATGTGTATCAGCTGTTGCATGAAGGTGGAGAGATGGTGAGCACTTTGAGACGTGACAAACTCTTGCATGCCTTTTCTTTGCTATGTCATGGGAAGAATAAGTTAAGCATGCAGTTAAAACACTGGCCTGTACACAAAATCAACCATCGCATTCCTACGTACAGCAGCTTAAGCACTAAGGTATTTTTTTCTGTGGAAATAGTGAGGAACCAGGACAATTTAAGCGTTAAAAATCAATAGTATGGTTAAGAAGTCATAAAACTCTCAGAGACAGCTTTTTCCTTTTGAATACACCCACATGCATATAACCTAAATGCAGAGGAACATTTGTGTCAGCAACATCAGTAAAAGCCTGTGGTGTGGTTTCCTCCGTTAATCAGTACACAAGTACACATAATGAGTTCCAGCCGCCTAACTTGTTAATGGTGTCTTTTATCATACTTATCAACTAATGCAGAGTTACCCAGATAAATTCACCCAATGGGATAAAATTTAACTTTTGTGCTCTGCTGAGAGACACTAAAATAAATCCATGTGAAAGTGAATTTAGAGTAATGTGTCTCAGCAGCCCTAAATTTACTAAAGGTTTTTGCAGACTTGACAAAACCTGCAAAAACTGTCCAAGCTGATCTAACAGAAGCACACTTGTTCTTTCAAATAAGCAGGTTTAGTCTGTTTAGCAGGTTTGCCTTTAGTCTGTTTAGTTTAGTCTGTTTAGCAGGTTTGCCTTAATGTCTGCCTCAGGGTGCAAACTAGAGGACAGGATGATGCCAATATAAATTAATTTAGCACCTGTAAGGTGATTCACTATGCTCTAAAGTCTTTTACAGGATGTAGGTTGCATGTGTGAATTACATGACTGAAGGGCAGAGATGAATCTTTTACTGTATTTGAAGCTACCATCATTGTGAATAGGAGAAAGGAGAATACGTACATGATAAATCAGTCTAAACGCATGACAGAGCCAGCAATGCCATTATGGTTTGACATGGGACAGCATTTTTCTTACGTCTTCTTTGCCATCTTTAACTTTCTCTGTTCTTTTGATTTTCCCCACAACAATGAATGAATGTAGTCCTGTTGTTTTTATAGTTTCATTTGCTTTTAAACCTGTAGCTCTTATAAACGTATTTATGTTAAACCAACATCTCTGTTTCTTGCCATCCATTACTTATTTAAGGTTGTTTTAACAGGTTTTAAATTATATGAATTCAGTATCTACACATTTAAATGTTGCATGTTTTAAATGAACAGATCTCTGCAAGTGAATTTTAAGGGGGCACAGAAGCACTGGTGAAATCTCAGACCACACGTTTGTCACAAGTGACATACATTTCAGGTGTTGTCCAAAGGTTTTGGACAGTTGATCCACAATAGTTTCCTGTGTATGTTTTAAGCTTTTTGTTCACTTCCCTAGCCAACTCCACTTTGTTGTCAAAACATCCTTTCAATGTTTGTGGTTTGTGACATTTCAAGCTAATACAAGTCTGTGCATCTTTCATTGTACGCACTTCAATAACAAATATGCATTCAGATGTCAAGATCCTTAGGTGGCTAGCTTATGGTAGCTTTACTTATCCAGTGACACGCTGAGAAATGCCTGCGAGTTTGCTTCGGTCTCTCTTCTCCACATCTTCAACCGCAGCCCACATTTGGTTTGGTATGACTGATGGGAATCGGTGTTTGCGGTCGTGATGAGGAATGAACCTCACCACATTAAATTCGTAACTTTATTACTACAAGGACATGTATCAAAGGGGAGTTTAACACCCCCCCCCCCCCCCCCAAGTGTGTGTTAAATCAACAGTTAATTAGCTCTGTGGTTTGCCCGCGTGAAGCCCAGCTTGTTTTAGGTTTAGTAGGTGTGTGCTGTGTGTGTAGTTGTGTTTAGTAGGAGTGTGCTGTGTGTGTGCAGTTGTGTTTAGTATGTGTGTGCTGTGTGTACAGTTGTGTTTTTCATCAAACAGTGCATCACAGTGGCTACAACAATAATAAAACTCTTCTAGTTTAATTTATGCTTTCGCTGCTGCTTGGCTAATCACCATATTCATATGGAATCACCATAGTCTATATTTACAAATAGAATTGCCATATTCTGGGCCATTTCGCATTTCCCCAAAAGTAAAATGATAAGGAAAACATTATTTTGTGTTAAAGTGACATAGCATGACAATAAAATAAACTTAGTTTCGGTAGCATAATTGGGGGTCGTAAATGTTAAAACTATACCATATTTCTCCTAAGATACTCCTCAAACTCCTATAATCATCCTTGTATCAGCCAAAGGACTAGCTACGGCTAAAGGTCAGTTATGTCATCATTTACATCATGATATTTATACTATCAATTATAGGCTACAGGGAATTATTAGTATTATAGGGTTTTGGACAGTTGATTGAAGCTGGTCATGGAGAAGGAAATCGTTAAAGGAAACGGCCCGAAGCCCTTTGAGTGGCTTCATGCCTTCATGCAGAATCGCTCAGGTAGTAGTGGCCCCTACAAGATCACTAGTGTGAGCAAGTTTTCTAGTGTGGTAGTCTGTATAATCAGGGGCGCAGATGGCACTGGGGACGGGGGGGACATGTCCCCTCCAGATTTATATTGACTCCATCCGAAATCTAGCATCTACAAGCATAAACGTATATATTGTACAGCTTGGTCCCCCTCACTTCAGTATTTCCATCTGCGCCCATGTGTATAATAAATGTTGGAGAGTATCAGTGGTTCAATAAGAATTTATATACTTAAAACGTTGCGTAAATAACTCAAGGTCTCATAATCATCCTTTTCAACTGCTCCTACTACATTTTCCCATGTGAAACTAGATCTGGTGCTGTATAAAGGTACACTGCCCAAGGACAATATATATAGTCACAAATTTGCTTCCGCGGAAATTAAGTTACAGATATTTGGATGAACTGATTTTTGCTCAGTAGTTCCGGTACTGATGTTACAGTAATATATTTTGGTTCCCTGGATCATGTTTGTCACCCAAACTACGGACACACTAAGAGATTTTTGTTTATTACGCATGAATGTCCTCTCTGAATGGACGTTGCTATTAACTTCTGCCCCTGTCTCCTGACACACCGACGTCAGCTTTTGTGGCCTCCTGCACAGTTGCCATGGATCTTGTCTGGAAATTCATGCTGTAGCTAACAAAAGACTTCATGTCTGGAGAGAAGTCTCATGTTACAATGAAAGCAATCGTTTCCACCCGGAGAGAGGGGAGTTACGTTAACCCACGGTGGCTATCGGACCGAACCACTACTTCAATTAGAACTTTAATTAAAATGTTTTCCCGTTTTCTGAAAGCACTCTAACTAACCCATCAGCACAAGCTGAAATGAAGTCTAACGTAACACTGGGTTTGGTGGCAACAGGGAGAGGTGGCCTGGGCACTTTATCTACTTCTTACATTTCAGATGTTATGTGCACATCATCCTTATGGAAGCAGTGACCAATAAAACTACTACATGATGCAATTTCAAAAATGTAAATAATATACTACACCCCTGTGTGATTTTCACAAAATGTAACCCAATTCCCATAATTTATGCTTTAATGCAAAACACAGGAAGTAACATTTATGAACACGTGTTGGCTATGCCCTCCCATTGAGAATTACTCAAAAGTTATACACACCTTACTAAAACAGCAATATAGATTTAAATAATTTGTTCATGTTTCTTTTATACCTAGCCAAAATGCATTATTTTATATAAGTGGCTCTCTCAAGTACCATTACTACAATATTTACACATATATACATATTTCTCTTTGACAGAAAACACTGTGAACTATATTTGTGCAGACTCAGCTGTAGTAAAGATGTTTTTAAAAACTGCAGGTAGTATTTTGTGTGCAAGTAGTATGAAGCTGCACATATGTGGTTTAGTGAGAGACTCGTACTTTCCCATGGAAGCTCTCCGTGTCCCAGCAGAGACCAGGACAGGATACGCCCTTGGGGAAGGAGGAGAATGGAGAGAACAAAGAGGGAACGAGTATGAGAGAGTTATTATTCTACACCTCTACTGGGACAGAAGACCTCTTAGCAAGACCTGTCATAACAGCCCCTCTCCACTCTCTTCCTATACCAGTAGAATTAGTAGATTGGCACTGTACAGTCAATATGTAGAATGTTAAATCCTGGAGAAATGCATATGTCTTCCTCAAGGATCTGTATATGGTAAACAAGTGTCCAAGTCAAAGGTGCATAAAAAGCAAACAAAAACCTGCATCTCCGTTCATCAGTCCTGTTAAGAAGTGATTTATAATACCTTAGTTCTCTATTTAAATAGAATGTGCGCCTTCAAAGCATGTTTTTTTGATGTTTGTTACCTTTGGAATGGTAAGATCAGCTGCCTGATTCCACTTTTATTTTCTGTAGCTCTACAATAAGTGCTGCTGGTGTCCAAAGCATGTTGGGGTTTATATTAATGGAATGTGCCATGAGAAATGTGTTCAAAAAGTGTTTTCTTTTGTGCTCTAGGGTTGAAAAGAGAAACACAAATAGACAGGTTTTGTGAAATAGGCGGTGAGCTATCATATGTCTGATGTGCGGTTATGCATGAACTTGTATGGTATAAGTGGTCTTTACTCTTTTTTTTCTTCAGTGATCATCTTTTAGTAAAAATGATGGCATCTATAACAGTGTCTAATTTATATATATAACATAAAGGTATCAACTATTGTTTTGTTATTTGTGCATAAAGTTTAAGCAAACTCATTGAAGCGTGAACTAGGAAAAGATACTATTGCATTGAAAACCTATCTATCATCTATTAGATGCATAGCCGCGGGAGGGTATTTTGCTTAGGGGGTGCTGAAAGGGGGGGGGTAGTGTTGCGCTTTACAACGTCACAGCAAATATGCAAATACAAGCCCTACACTCTGAGTTTGACAGCAAGTACAGCACACAAGATACATATAGCCTACACCAGCTATTTAACAGAGAAATGCACTCTGCACAGCGGCAGGACAAACCACTGTCCTACCTCAGGGTTGCCAACTCTCACGCATTGAGCGTGAGACACACGCATTTGACTGTCTTCACACGCTCTCACGCCACACATCCGAGTTCTCACGCCGAAAAAAAATCTAGTTTATTTACCTCTGATCTACATCTATGATGCAATGAGTTACTAGTTCGCTCTGGCGCCAACCATCGGCGGTCGATCGCGATATATTACTTAACTTGTGTCCATTTTACGTTCACCCCCCATCGACAATTTACACTCGCCACCGCCTCCAGGTTCAAATCTCACTCCAAGCGATCTTGAAAAGTTGGCAACCCTGCTAACTTCTTTCTGCAGCTGCGCCCAGGTGTCCCATAAAACCCCAAACGTAGCCTTTCTCTCAGGGTTGGCACTAATGAAAGTCTTCATTAAAACGTGAATGTCCAAACTCTCCAAAATGTGACTGTGCACATGCATAAGTGCTAGATGTGTCAGTCTCTTTTGTGTCATTGTAGTGCGTAACCAGGTTTTCAGGCGGCACAGAGCAGAGAACGTTCTCTCAGATGAAGCGGCTGAGACAGGAAGGCTGAGGCAAAGCTTTATAAAGTTTTCACCTTGTTGGAAAACACTTCGTGTTTGATGATGGAGCTTATATATGCTTGTTGCTATGTCCTGCACGCTGTTGCACTGTGAACCTTGAATGACATCACCAAGTATTTTTAATTGAAGTTCCAGGCGCACTCGGTCACCATTTAGCTGCTGTGGATGATGAACCAGATTATTATTATTATTAGTAGTAGTAGTAGTAACAATATTTACTAAATGATTTTATTTATTTATTTATTTTTATTCATTTTTATGTTTTGGTATCATTTTTCTTTAGTTACAGACGTTTGAAGTTATACTCGTAGTGCCCACAGGGGGTGCTGCAGCACCCCTACTTCCCGCGGTTATGATTAGATGAGAGTCAAGTTGGAAAGAATAACAATAAGAGTCTGATTACAGTAATATTTTCAAGTATTATAACACATTACACTCATGTTGTCATTTTCTAATAATTAAGCTTTTGACATTTACCTCGTTTAGAATTTTCTATTTTACTGAAACTGCAGAACTTCATAAGTCTCACTGATATATATAATATATATTTCAGTATACTGAAATATTTCACAGTAATAAAGCTTCATGCCTAGTATAATTAAAGTCCAACTTACAACAATTGGAATAAAAAAACCAAACATAATTTAGGTTATTTTCTCTCAGTTTTAGTCCCTATTCTAGTTGTAGACAATTATCATCTGTACTTCACTCTCAAGGGTCTCCCTGGCACATGGGGCCAAACCCCAGAACTTTTTGAATGTGAACTGTAGCTCATACAACGTAATGGGGCGACATAACACACTGATGCATCAGCTGAAAGACGCCATGATTGACCACCGTCACTCACTGGCCTTCATTCTCTGAGAGCCTGGCCAATTTGACACTGAATGGCTGTACCATCGTTGGGGATCAAACTTGCTACTCTTTAAATATGTCTGTTATTCTCTTTAAGTATGAACATGTTTACCATGACCAGAAATAAATATACAGTATCTGCATGGATATTAAAAGTCTTTCCTGCTGTTTCTTCTTAGGTGACTTGTCTCCAGTGCAGATGTCTCTTATCTCCCAGTCACAGTTCATCCCGCTGTCTGAAGTGTTGTGCTCCGTCATATCTGACATGAATGCTTCTCATGTCATGGTCAACCAGGAAGCCCTGATTAATCATATGATTAAAGCTCATCCAGGTAATGTAAACTGGTTCCTTCTCCTTCTAACCTACTAATTCAAATGCACTTAGTCTAAGCTTGCACATCTGATGAAGGACCTCTGTCCGAAATGTTCTGTTTCTCTGTTCTCTGGAAACCTACACATACTCACGGTCACATACTCATTAGTTTCTCCATGTGTTTCTTTCCAATGTATTAGGAATGACAGTTCCCACCCAAGACATCCTCTACAATGCCCTGGGAACACTCATTAAGGAGCGAAAGATCTACCACACTGGAGAGGGATACTTCATCGTCACTCCTCAAACATATTTCATCACCAACAGCATGCAGAAAGAGAAGAGCTGGTGGACCACAAGTGATGGTGACGGTCCGTCTCCTCCTCCGGTCACCTACCTGGTAAGCAATGAGAGCTGCTTGGATGCCTCCATTGAAGTCCCCATTATGGCCCACTGCAAGTCCTGCAACTGCTTCACGCCCCAAACAACTGCTCCACCATCAGTCCAAGACCAGTCTATTAGCATGAGTGAATGTACTGGGAAAAACCTGAAGTGGCCAAAAGACCACAAGCCTGCTGTCCAGAATCAGTCCACGTCTACGGCAGCAGACTACCAGGCCAGTGAGATCAGCAAGTCTACAACCACCAGCCGTAAGGACAAAGAGAAACCTGGACGCAAGTTTGGTCTCAACTTGTTTCGGCGGAACACGGGGAAAAAGGAGAACAAGTTAAAAAAGGAATTTGCCACTTTCTCTGGACAGTTCCCACCTGAGGAGTGGCCAGTCAGGGATGAGGATGACCTCAACAATCTACCTCGAGATCTGGAGCATGCCATCATTAAACGGATCAACCCCGAACTCACTGTGGACAACCTAGTCCGCCATACAGTCCTCATGAAGAAACTAGACGAGAAGGCAGAAAGAGTGACGAAGACTCTAACTACTGACAAAGGCATGTCCACCGAGGTCCTCGTTTCTAAGCAGAGGCACCATTCATCCAAGGCTGGAGGCAAGAGGTCGGCCCACAAAGCTACTCGGAGCAAGAGAAGAAGTGCCTTGTCCAAAGAGAAAAACACAAGGACAAAAAATAAGGACGTTCCATGTGGCGATGATTTACATGGAGATGACCTCAGGCCTGAATTATGTCCAGAAGAACCCGACGATCACGAGGACTGTGCTGATTTGGAGGCAAAATGTGTCTACAAAAAACGCATAGAGAATCCATTTCAGTCGTCGCCAGGGAGGGACACAGTAGCAGCCATCAGTCACAAGGAACAAAGGAGAAGAGAAGTCAAAACAGCGAGTCGACGGGAGCGAGCAGGTTACCGCTCAAAGTCCTGGGATCCCCAACATGGTAAAGGTCCTACTGAGGAGGTGGAGAAACCAACAGAAAGATCCTGTGATCAACTTCATCAGACAGAGCTAAATTTGGCCTCCACTATAGACATGAACCCCACTGAAGAGCTTTCTGGAGATTATAGCTCTGTCTACCCTAAAAGCAGCACACTAAGGATAGAAGACAAGGTCAAACTGAGGGACAATAAAGTTAGAGGAAGAGAGCCCAGAGATCGGAGAGGAAAGGATATCAAATACAAGGTTGTTCAAGAGAGAGATCTCAAAATGTCTGATCAAAAGCAGGTCGTGGGCCTCACGTCACATCAATACGAAACGACTGAACTACCTGTGTTATGGCCCAAAACTAAAGCTCGGCATAGGCTCTCTCTTCGTATAGTCAACAGTAAGGAGGAATCTGACCACTGTCCTGATCTACTGTCCTCACACCAGCAAACTGGCAGCACGGTAAGCAGCCAGCCATTGGGAGACGCCGCGTGCATGCGCAGAGACGCCGGCCATGCAGACAGTGAAGTATATACTGATGATGAGCACAGTATTTATCAGAAAGTCAAGGACGAGGAGGAGGAAGATGGCTGTAGCTCCCTGTGTCTGAACGAGGAGTTTGTCAGTGATGTAGTTCACCCCAGTACAGCGCGCTGCCGAGAACCCGTCTGTCTGGATGGGAACTGGGACAGCGCTTTCATGGAGGCTAACACCTCAGCTCTTCCTCGCGATCCTGAATGCACCCAGAGACAACATGACTACAGGTGGCAGCCAACCGAACACCAGCACACGACCTCACACCTGCCGACAGAGCCTGATCCCACTCAGAAGGCTCAGTGTTTGAATGAAAGACTGAATGAGCCCAGTCCAAGATATTGTGATTCCACCAAGGACCTGAACAGCAGCATCTTTGATTACTGTCGGACCAGTGAGAGGGACTCGGACGCTGAAACAGTCCTCAAGTCTGTAGATGAAACGGATGGTCAGCCCAGAATTTGGACGTCTCACTCACAAGGGAAGGACTACAATCTGTGTCAATCTGAAGTGTCCAGGGATGATGACCGTATATGTACAAATGTAATCCATGGCAACAATACTGGAGTCTGTCTGGGAGAAACAGCAGAAAGTCAAAGCAACACAGCAGACAGTGGGATAGACTCACCAAGGTCAGTTTCTCCAGTTATTGTTTACTGTATTGTTTTGGATTGTCATGTAAAGGTCAACTTCACACAGCTAACTTCTTACATTTAGAAGCATATAGGTCACAGCTGTACAATTGTACATGTACAATTGAACTAAGGTACCTTTAGAAAATCCATCCATAAGGTGTGCCTAATAGTTCGTAATGTGTTTATTTATATACAGCTTTATTTATTATGAATATGTCTATTTTGTGTATTTATATATTATACATTTCCTTATAGTGATCTTTTATCTTTGTTTGTCTACAGAACACGCATGAGTCTAACCTCAAGCAACTCAGCGATACTGAAGGGTCTAAAACGCCGTGGTCTGCTGCAGAACCTTGAAAAGCTCCACTCCAAGAGCAACGGTCTCCATCCTCAGAGTTCCCTTCTCCAGCTCACACCTGTCATGAACGTGTGAATGTCTGAGTCGAGTCATGCTACTTTCAGCTTGCTATAAATGTATAAATGTACATATGTATGTGGTTTATATATTTTTATGTGCTATTTTCATACCACAGTACTTTTTATAATGTGGAATGCTTTATAGTTCTATTATATTCTGTTTTATCATTCAGAAGTAAAATATGATCACAACTGTAAACAAAAATAAAACGTAATAAAATGTTCAGATAGTAATTGTGTAGTCCACTCTTCTTAGTAAGCAGCCTTACATGTCCAGATATTTCTCAATAAACCTCCAAGCTTCTCCGTTTATGTTTTGTTGTTGGTAGATGTTAAAAACATTTTTAAAAGCTTAACCCTTGAAAAAGGAAAAAAATATATAATATAGGTTAAATCTAAGTTGTTTTATGTATTTAGTGACTGCACAACTGTTCTTTACCCTTAAGCTGAAGACCCCCAAAGCTTTATATTATATAAAACGCGTGTAATAATATATATATAATAACTATTATATAATATATATATATAACTAGATATTATATTGCTACAGAGTTCTGAGTTGAACGTGGTTTCACAGTGCAGAATGTCTCAAGTACTGCACTGTGTTTCTATATACAGTGAATTAGGTGCTGTCAATTTTTGTCACAAAGTTATAGTATCACAAAAACTTTTTTACAAATGTATTTTTATTATGCATTTACGAACACAAGAAACGGTACATATTAAACAGCTTTGAATGTTGTTATTGTTTCATACTTAGGCCACTGTATAATTTCAGCCAAACAGTCACTTATTTTCTGTCAAAATAAGAGAGGAGTAATTTGAAGAACACAACTTAAACCTATTGAATATGTGAAAATTTGTGACTGAGCAATGATGGCAGTTATATTGCTAAGAAAAACAAGAAGATGCCTTAATACGAGCAAATCCACAAATGGCAGCACCCGGTAGTCAGTGTTTCACTACTGCTGTTTACTGAAGGAGGAACAGGCCTCACCGGAAGTGTGGGAGTCTTTCATATGTTAAGCTCAGAGAGACCATTGCCTGTCTCATATTTCACGTGACGAGGTAGATGTTTATCAAAAAGCACCACCAACGTCCTCCTTGTCTTGTTCCTCAATGACGAGATATATCCGTTTCCCTTATTAACTGCTTATCATGAAGGCAGTTAAAACGGAGGTGTTTATGGTCGTGGTTGCAGAATATCAGAGTGTGAGTCACGCAGGGACCTGTGTGCGTTTGAGCTGTAACTGATCCTTCACGGCCTCCGTTCAGCCTGCACCACTGCAGTCTTTCTTTTCTGGTGTGTGGTCTAAAACATTCAGAATGTCTTAAATTATTTGGCGTAAATGTATCTCGTCAAATGCATGGACAGTGAGGAGGTGCTCCCTAGCGGCCGAGCCGAGAAGACTGGACGTCCTATTATAAGAACATTTAGCAGTTACACGTCTGAAACCTTAATGGCAACCAAAACGGCCTGGAATCAGTTTAAGTTTAAGTTTAATTTTAAACTTAAACTTCTAGACCACTTAATCACACTTTCGCCGCATAATCATCACCAAAAACCATTTTACACGAAAGGATGCTTATGTTAGGTTCGTTACCCTAGTCATATCATTTTTATAGAGAAAACAAAACACGACAAAACACCTATCGGGGTCTGGCGTGGCGATTCCCCCACATCTCAGTCGTACAAGTTTATACCACGCCGAGACGTTGGGGGGCAGCCGTGAGCTCGCCTCCCCTCGCCCTCAACCCTTTTTGCTCATGCGCTTAAACGCACTTTGGCGCCAGAAGCTCCGTGGCGCGAGCCCTTCTTCGTGCGCAGAGCGAGAGAGCGCGAGACAAGAGCGGACCGCAGCCAGGCTGTGCAGACGCGCGAGAGAGAGACATCCTGAGGCCTGCGAGTAGCAGAGTCGCGGTTTTCTCCCGAAGACCCAATCTTTAAAGGACAAAAAACCCACAAAAACAGGTCGGAAAAATCCCTAAAGTTAAAATTTTTGTATTTTAAATTTTGTAATTTGCCGTGTCTAAGTATCAATCCGCGGTTTCGGGATTAAAACTTCAGGGCGAGTTGACCTAACCGTTAGCGGGCTAGCTAACTAGCTAGGTGGCTAGGCTAACTAGCGTGCTATGGCGACGCGGAGTTCGATGTCGTCATAATGGCCGGGCCTCGCGCGCCTTCCCGCCGCACAAACGCGCGCTTATACTAATGTACCGCGCCGCGCGTGAAGCGGCGATATTTCTAACGTATCGGGGGCGTTTTTTCGTGCGTTATCCCGGGCTCCGTCTCGGTCGGTCGGACTCCGGAGCACGTCACCGACCCTCCTTAGCAATGGCGGTGGCGCGCTAAGCTAGCGGGGCGGGCGGCGTGAGGCCGTGTCGTTTCCCCCCTCCCCCGTGAGAATGTTCTGGTAGCCCGCTAAGGCTAGCGCTGGTGGTTCGGCGTCGAGACGAGCGGAATAACCCGGGATGATTTACGAGCGTCTCGCCACAGCTCGCACCGAGCACCCGAGTGTTTATGTGCGGTGTGTGTGTTCTAATGCTGCGACGACAAAGCGATGGCGTCGCTGGTTATGTAAGATGGGGGGCCGCCTTTCCCGGGCTTTTCGCGAGGCGTTCGGCCATCGTTAGCCATCTTGTGGTGGCCGTTATTACTGTATAAGTCTCGGCGACGCTCCGTGTGGTCGCTTATAACACACTATTATTGTTATTTATCACCGCCCGGACCAGTTTGGCTCGTTTCCCGCGGGTTTTTGGGAGGCTTTAGCCCATTTTTGTGTGCGTGTGTTGGCGGTGCGCTCCGGCCCGAGTGCGTGGCGGCTACACACGTCCTGGAGGGCGGAAGCTAGCGGCGGCCATTTTAGAGCTAGTTAGCAGTTTGAACCTGAGTGGCACAAGATGAACACCCAGAACCGGCGCCCTGGTTCCTCCACGCGGTCGCGCCGGAGTTTCCTCTGCTCGCCTCCTGAGGGGTTTGTACGTCGGACTGAGACACAGGCGTTGATCTAGAATTTTACTTTAATACACCATTTAGCTTAAACGTGCTTTATGATCGGGGTGAATTGCTAGTTAGCCAGCTAGTTAGCAGATATTGCATGCTTCATGAAGCTAACTAGCAAGCTATTTAGCCAGCTAAACTAGCCAACAATGCCATACCAGTGTTTACCTTCTGTGTAGATGCACGTTGATATTAGTTATTGGGTTACATTCTTAGGTACACGTCGGCACTGGTTCTACAAAATGCAATATTGTCATAATGCAACATGTAGTTCAGACTGTCTAAGGAGTTTGTGTTAACTTTGTTTTAACAGGTAAACCTAGCCCATCTCAGTTAGCCTAAAAATAACAGTCCACCGGCTAACACTAGCCAGATTTTAGCAATACAGAAATTTGCTAACTAGCTTGATGGTAATAGCTGTATAGCTTTATTTGTGTTTACTGTGACTGTTACATTGTTTGCCTAATGTTGGGGTAATGGCTGACTTGCCCATAGGTGTTTGACATGTACTTTTGTATCAGCGAACTGCACATTTAATCTTGTGAAAATGTTTTGTTTATGCAGCTTGATCATGTAGCACATCAACAGTCCAGGTGTTGGCCTAATGGCCAAGCAGTTTGCTGTAAACTAGCCTGTTGCAGGCTTGGCTGTATGTAGCCATTGTGGAGCGATGGGACTCTGATTGTTTGCAGACTTGTCAACTGCTTTGTTTAACATGTATTTAAAATGCACTGATTTGAATGTTGTCATCAGTGCATTTGTTTTCCCTTCATTAATTTATTTTGTTCTTTATATGCAGAAAAACGTTCCAGTCAGCATTGTCTTCCGAACAGGCAGGATTCCTCCTGGCTCAAGTTGATCAATAAGACCTCAAGCATCTTCTGTTGTGAGAAAGCGGTGCTCCCAGAGCAACGCAAAGTTTCACTTAAACGGAAAGACGGAAGTCGTCAGGCTGGAGTGTGTCTTGATGGCCGAGTCAGAGACTGAGTGTGACACACCAGGCCTGGACACACTGGGGTCTGAGTGTGTCATCGCGCACACACAAGTCGGAGACTTGCACTATGCAGCGGAGACGGAGATCATGACCCAAGAGGACAAGAGGCTCGACCTGGAAGCTATTCATGGAGATCTGGGCGCTGTGACTTGTGTTGATGCCGTGACGGAGACGGACCATGACTACATCAAATCCGAAGTGCAACACGACCCTCAGTACTTTGTAAGTGCGGACATAAAGGGCAACGAGGCCCTGCTCGGTGAGGTGCTGTTGAAGGCGGATATGGGTGGAGCAGGTGCAGAGCATGTTGTGAAAGTTGAGTCAGACCACGGAGGAGAGCTCACGGTGGAGTCAGAGAATGGTGTTGTCATTCATGAAGCTCAGGGTCTGCAATGCAACGAGTGCGGCGAGATATTCGGTAGCATGACCGATCTGCACCAACATTTTGAGATACACAAAGCGACCAATCCCTACATTTGTGTCCACTGTGGCGAGAGTTTTGCGGTAGAAGCCAGCCTTAGGGGGCATATGAAAATACACATGAAAGAGAAGAGCTATGCCACCACAGGTGTAGAGATGGTTGGCAAGGGAGTCATTGATGCGTTTAACCTGAAGCCACACCAGATGATGCACTCTCCTGAAAAGCCACACAGATGCTCTGAATGTGGGAAGAGTTTTGCCGCAGCCATCACGCTCCGAGAGCATATGAAAATGCATTCTGACGACAAGCCCTATAAATGTACCCAGTGCAGGAAGAGTTTTGTGCGTAGACGCCACCTAAAGAAACACCAGGAGCTCCATGCCCGCGAGAAGCCATTTAACTGCCCCCAGTGTGGTAAAGGTTTCACTACTGCGTCTAATCTCAAACAGCACCAGAAGACCCACGCTGGCGATAAGCCACATAGATGCACCCAGTGTGGCAAATGTTTTGCCGCGGCGGCCACTTTGAGAGAACACCAGCGGATTCACTCTGGCGAGAAACCCTACAAGTGCAACCAGTGCAGGAAGAGCTTTGTGAGGAAACGTCACCTGAAGAAGCACCAGCTGGTCCACCAGGGTGGCAAGCCGTACCGATGCTCCCAGTGCGACAAAGGTTTCAACCACTCTTCGTCCCTGTCCAGACACCACAAGGTCCACCTGGAGGCCAAGCTGTACCCTCAGTCCGACAAGGAGTTCTCCTACGATTCTCCCAATAAGAGGGGGATGCACACCGGCGAAAAGCCATACAGCTGCAACCACTGTGAGAAGAGCTTCAATCACTCGTCGTCCCTGTCCAGACACCAAAGAACTCACTCCGACGGGAAATCGTATACCTGCGCCCACTGTGGCAAGAGGTTTAATCATTCCTCCTCTCTTGCACGGCATCAGCGTGTTCATTTGGACGAGAAGTCGTCCTACAGTGCTATTCCATCAGGAAAGGGATTCCCTCATACTACCATCTTGAAACAAAGAGTTCTGCAGAGTGAGAAGCCATACAGGTGCTCTCAGTGTGGGAAGGGTTTCAATCATTCTTCCTCTCTGTCCAGGCATCATAGAATTCATATTGACCAGTGAGCTCACCATGGAATTGTTGGTGACATTTTACAAATTGTCCCAGTGTAGTTTCAGGCCAAACCTAAACCATATATGGGTGAGTTTGTCTTCAGAAAAATAAAAAACTAAACTTATCTGGGCCTTCAGAAGGATCTTGATGTTATTGAAAGTAAGCGTTTGGTTAAAAACTTTACCTTTTAAGAGCGATGAATTTCAATAAGTGGTATGATTGACATTTAGCTGATTCAGATCTGCGTAATGTGCATATAGAGCTTGCTGTTTTTAATTTGACTCCTGTATAATAATGTAGACAGAACTTGTAGCAATTTCATGCTTAGTGACTTGGGCTGGTTATACTCTTGGTAATGTCCTTGGAGTTAATTAAGGTGGATGTTTTCAGAAACTGGTGCGTCCAGGATGTCTCGGCCTGTATTGAGCTTTAGACATAATTGGTGGCCAAGTCGAGCAGATTTTGACTCGCATAGTCACTCCCTAGTCCTTGTATCTTTGCCCATCTCATCTCCATTATGGGCTGTTCAAAAACATTTGTAAATAAGTGTTCATTTTTATATACATATGTATGGGTAAGTAGTGTGCTTGTTTTCTTTCTTCTGTCAGACGTACGATCCAGTCAGTCTCAACCATCTTTGTTTTGAAATGAGAAAATGCGCTGGTGCTTGAGGCATTTGACTGGCTCCAGACAAGCTGTTAGCAAAAAAGTGCAGGTCTGAATAAATAGTAAAAATTTGCCTCAGTTACTTCAGTTAAAATGTACGAGGGCTCTACTGCTTTCAATAGCAATCATATCCGCTAAGTTGTGAGCAAAAATACAAATGTGTTAATTGTAGCATACATTCAATAAAGTACCCATGGTCATGCCCTTAAAACATGCTTTACTTTTGTCCTGCATTTTGCAGCCAGCTTGGTTCTGACGAGCAATAGAAAACAATGCAAGATGGAGATTTTTGTTCTTGTTAACCTGTCTTGTCTGATTTGACTGATTTGGCATATAAAAGAATGTATACTACAAATTCTGTGTAATTTGATTTAAATATTCCCTCTAATGTTGCTTTACTAGATCCATTTGGTACACCACTCACTAATGGGTAAATCATTGACCTTTGTATGCAATCCTGTTCCTTGCAATTGCTATAGAACTAGTTCAGTCATTCATATATATATATATATATATATAACCTGTAGTTAACTTGTATTCTGGACACATTCAGCAATTTATCAAATTTAGTGTAATAGATTGTGTATACTTAACAATGAATAAAGTATAGCTTGCTCTTGGTTCAGTTTTTCAAAATTCCATGAAGATACGCTTTCTACTTACAGTTCTATGTATGGAGGAAAAACTTTTACAAACTGATGTATTTTTTTAATATGGTTTGGGTAATCTGAAAGGGAAATGAAAGGAAATACTGTTTTTATGGGAGTGAACGCTGACACCCCTCCCCCCAATTTGGATGATTGTGCTTCAACTCCTAGCCTAGGCTTATTCATTGTTAGATAGGTGCCTTATTGCATGCTGTATAGAAATGTATGTTGAGCTGTAATAGAAAAAAAAAAGGTTTTGGCTCTTCCCTTTTTGTTCATTTACATACTAACCAACATATTTTACTTTTATTTCGTGTAATTTTGTTTTGCTTCTCTGTATATGAATATATGTTTACACTGTTACTGCTGTCTTTTAATTTCAGTCTGTCAGCTGGCCTCATATTGTAGAATAATTAGAGGTTAAAATGAGAAGTTACAATGCCATCTATCCATATTTTGATTGCCCTCTTTTAAGTGGTCAGATGTTGTTCCATGTCTCTTCCCCATCTTTGAGTGGCTCACATATGGATAAATAAAGGTTCTTGACTATCTGTTGACTTGTTTTTTTTTTTTTTTTTTAAAGAGACTCCCAATACATTTCTTCAATCTTTCTCTAGGCCTGTCCTTTTTACCAGCACCGTAGACAGTGCTATTTGAAGATGAATTATGATTGAGTGTACCATGCATCTCATTCTGTGGCAATGGCCTATTGTCATATATAGTGTATATTATGAGATGTAGCAAGAGTTATTCCGTGGGACAAATACGTTGGTAGTCCTTGCTTCAGGGTAAAAAAAATGGTCTATAAGGATACAGGTTTTGTGAGTATTGGGAGTGGGGAATGATGTACTGGTTGCATCAGAACTAGCTGAGAAGCTTCAGTTTCCACTGGGATCAGGTTGGGTGTTCTAGCAAATCCATTTTGAACAGCTATAACATTCTTAAATGATTACAAATTATTTTAATACGGTTATGTCCATATAGACGTCTTCTGGTCTTTACCACTACAGGACTAAATGCAAGTATGAAAATAATTCTGTGAAATACGTAGACTCCTATGAGTAGGTTGAAATAAATTTTAAAAAATACTTGGAATAAGCACAACCAAAATCCAATAACATGAATAAAACATTTCAATCTTCAGTAAAGCTAATCTACATGGTAAATGTTTGACAAGGTAAACCAGATTAATACTACAACATACTAAATATACTGTGGATGTGTGACCATGCCTTACGTGTCCAGCACGACACCCATTATTTTGTCTCATGGCATATTTCTGCTCTTCTAATACAAATACCAGCCAATCATGTGACCGCAAGAATATTTGAACACGTAGATATATGGTCAAGAGGACCTGCTGAAGTTCAGGAAGCATCCGCATGAGGACGAGAGGTGACACGGCTGTTGGTGCTAGATGGGCTGTCCTGAGGATTTTAGAAAGTGCTGATCTAGGATTTACAGTCATCTCTAGGGTTTATAAATACATAACATCCAGTGAGCGGCAGGTCTCTGGGCAAGAATGTCTTGATGTCAAAGAATGTCCACACTGATAACTCAACAGTAACTCAGCCACACTGTACAACTGATGTGCAGATATTTTCTGGGCACACTAGGCACCTTAATATCAACTGACCATTAAGTGCCATAGCATACCTGAGTATTATTGCTGACCCTGTCCATTCCTTTATGACCGTGTGACACAGTGTGTCCATCTTCTAATAATGTAATCTTCCAGCGGGATAATGTGCCATATCACAAAGCTCAAATCATCTCATGGGTTTCTAAAACAGGAGTACACTACTCATGTGGCCTCCATGGTCACCAGATCTGAGCTCATTAGTGCAGCCGACAAATCTGCTGCAATCATATCACTCTGGACCAAAATCTCTGAGGAATGTTTGCAATATCTTGTTGAATTGATGCCACAAAGAATTAAGTGAGCTCTGAAGGCTAAATTGGGTCCAAATTGGACATAGCTAGGTATAAAGTGGCTGTGTGTCATAAAGTGTGTGTTTCCATATATCACATCAGAGCCAAAAATAATTTTTCTATATCAAAAAAGTCTTAAGTTTGACCACAGAGAATACGACTATTGGTTTCATGTTTTATTATGTGGGTTAACTGTCATGGATTATGTTAAATGAAAACCAAATTATGCCCTCATTAAATGTAATTGCTTAGAAATAATTTTTTTTATTAAAACTGGTATTGTTTTGTTGTTGTTGATATTGCTGCCATAACATTAATTTATAACCATAAGTCTGAACTTCAGTTAACTTTTTTGTTTGTATAGATTTCAGGGGAATATTAATAATTAAAGGAAAGAAGAAGTGAGAGTAGATTATACACACTCAAAAAGCACATATGTAAATAGCTAATGCACATTCAAAAATTCAAAAAGCACATATGCATATAGCTAATGCACACTCAAAAAGCACATATGTATATAGCTAATGCACACTCAAAAAGCACATGTGTATATAGCTAATGCACACTCAAAAAGCACATGTGTATATAGCTAATGCACACTCAAAAAGCACATGTGTATATAGCTAATGCACACTCAAAAAGCACATATGTATATATCTTATGCACACTCAAACATCACACATTTACACTCACCGGCCACTTTATTAGGTAAATCTTGCTTGTCCCGTTCCACCACATCCCAAAGGTGCTCTATTGGATTGAGATTTGGTGACTGTGGAGGTCATTGGGGTACAGTGAACTCATTGTTGTGTTCAAGAAACCAGTCTGAGATGATTCTCGCTTTATGACATGGTTCCAGTTATCCTGCTGGAAGTAACCATCAGAAGATGGGTACACTGTGGTCATAAAGGGATGGACATGGTTAGCAACAATACTCAGGTAGGCTGTGGCGTTGACACAATGCTCAATTGGTACTAATGGGCCCAAAGTGTGCCAGGAAAATATCCCCCACACCATTGCACCACCACCACCAGCCTAAACTGTTGATACAAATCAGGATGGATTCATGCTTTCATATTGTTGATGTCAAATTCTGACCTTACCATCCAAATGTCACAGCAGAAATTGAGACTCATTAGACCAGGCAACGTTTTTCCAATCTTCTATTCAATTTTGGTGAGCCTGTGCAAATTGTAGCCTCAGTTTACTGTTCTTAGCTGACAGGAGTGGCACCCAGTGTGGTCTTCTGCTGCTGTAGCCCATCCACCTCAAGGTTCAACGTGTTGTGTGTTCAGAGATGCTCTTCTGCATGCCGCGGTTGTAACGACAGGTTATTTGAGTGATTGTTGCCATTCTTTCAGTCTGGCCATTCTCCTCTGACTTCTGGCATTTGCGCCCACAGAATGTTCAAAGTCACTTAAATCACCTTTCTTCCCCAGCTGATGCTTGGTTTGAACTGCACCTGATTGTCTTGTCCATGTCTACATGACTAAAGGCATTACGTTGCTGCCATGTGATTGGCTGATTCGACCTTTGCGTTAATGAGCAGTTGGACAGGAGAAGATGCACATTAAGACTCTTCTATATGAGACCCAGAAGGTGGAATGAAGCATGGACGTAATTTTGATTTCAAAAGTGGGGGGGACATGGATTCGTCGCTATTTAAATATTTGGTTTTAACCGTAAAAACTGGGGGGGACCAAAACCGGCTTTTGAAAAAGTAGGGGGGACATGTCCCCCCCGTCCCCCTCCAAAATTACGTCCGTGGAATGAAGGTACAGTCGGCCTTCTCCATCACACTGAATCCTCACCTCTTCAAAAGACATTCTGCACTTATTAATTTATATACTTAAAATTGCTGGTTAGTTGTGTTTGCAGTGACAGGGCTCTTAATATAATGGAACCCATTATGTACTAGTGTAACTTCCAAGTATTTTTTTTGTAAATTGCTCTGCTAAATGCTGAAAAAGTTCCATTAAGCATTTGTCTTTTTTTTTAGCAAATTTTATAGGAATATTTTATAGGTCTTTCAGTCCCCCCAGGAATTCGCGGGCCTTTTTTGTGATTGTTGCGGGCTAAAATGTTTGATGTTGCGGGTGTTTTTCAAAAAAATTGCGATGGAAGTAGCGGTGTGTTTTTGCTTTTTTGTGAGTACATTACAATAGGGAGTAAATGTTGTATGGTTTCCTCTATTTAGTAGTCCATTTTAATTATCTATTTACCTATTTATTCAGGGTTGCCAACTTTTCAAGATCGCTTGAAGTGAGATTTGAACCTGGAGGGGGTGGCGAACATTAATTGTTGACCGGGGGGGGGGGGGGGGGGGGGGTTAGCGAACGTAAGTTGTTACCGGGCGGCCTGTAAAATGGACACAAATTAAGTATTATATCGACATCGATCGCCAGTGGTTGGCGCCAGAGCGAACTAGTAACTCATAGATATGGATCAGAGATAAATAAACTTTATCTCAGTTCAAAGTTTAAACTTATAAACTTTATCTCAGACCCTCGCCGCTTGCGTGCGCTGCAGTGACTTCGCGGGCTACCGTTGCATTGTGGGGAATGTAGTGTTTGTGGGTGCAAAACACCATCGGGCGGCTGTGGCCTGCGGGCCGGTTCTAATAGTAATTAAATATCATCCAGGGGGCCATAGATAATCAATTCGCGGGTCGGATCTGGACAGGTTATCCCCGTTTTCATGTAGTGTACCGGGATACTGCTTTTCCCGATCTTTTTGCCGTTATTTTCGTCGCTCATGCTGCTTTCAGTCTGCTCCTCTTGAACGTATATACGGAGGTAAGGCGGGAGTTTGTCGACGTCACATCAAGACGACATCAGTGATTGGTCAAATTTGCGGGAAAGTTGCGGTGATTGGCTGAAGTTGCAACACCGCCCTGAATTCGCGGGGTTTGCTTGAAGTTGCGTTGAAGTTGCAAATCGCAACATCGCAACTTTCTGGAGGGTCTGCTTTCTGGAATCAAAAATGGGTTTTGATACATTGTTCTAGAAATCCTACAAGCAGTTATCAAAGTTTTCTTGGTCTATTACTGTTAACTGCTGTTTCTTAATTTTCTATGGAAGTGGCCACCTGAAAACACTTTGTTGTCGTCATCCAGCTCTTGATTCGTGGGTATAATTTTATTTTTATTTTCCAATTGCTGAGCAGGGTCAAACAAAACTTGACAGTGTTTATTAAACTTTAAATTTGTATCAGCCACATTTTAAAAATGATGACTGAGAGCAAGCCACCCTAATTAATGTCTGAGATGTTGGTAAAACACATCCGAGAACTTGAATGTCTTGGGCTGCCCAATCCTTTGCATGATGCTCCATTTTTAACTCTTTGTATAAAACATAAATAATACACTAATCATGCTTAAAACGTTGAAAATAATGGTTCATAATGATCTTTCCATAATGTTTTCAATTTTACACCTCTTGGAGACGTGTTCACCTTGAAGTCAAATACTGTTTACAGTAACAGAAATTTTTATAGGGGTGCTGAAACTTTTGAACCCCATTTTAATAGCATTAATGACAAAAGGGTAAACTAAAGCATGAAAAGAGTAACACGTATAAGAATAGATTGTTTATAGGATATTAAATAGAAATGGGAAATGTGAGAAGTGTGTGGGAACTTAGCTGACATCATCTGCATGTGACTAAATTTCTTCCTTATTTCACATTTACATGATAAAACTTCACAGTTTTAGTTTTGCTCTCAGTTGGGCAACATTATTGGCAGTTGATCATACTTCATTATGACAGCCGTTTGTATGGGTGGATGTTTGTGTCTGTACATAGTTTTCATTCTTATACAACATGGAAATGGAGAGGCGTGTAGAAAGGTAAGTTCTGTTAACTAAATCAAATAAAAACACAGAAGTATTGCATTTTGTTCCTGTGATCAATTTCATGCACCACAATTATTATTAATCATTATATGACACACAAAACATGCAGTCAGTCTTAACACTCAAAATTAAGTATTTCAATAATTTGTATATATTTCAATATTTCATGATTTTGATGTGCAGATGAAAAGGGCAGAACACTACTCATGTGAAGGAAGGAATCTTACTTCTATACCAAGCAGTATTCCTTCCTCTACGGAAGAACTGTATTTCAGTTTTAATTTCTTACCTTCTTTGCACAAGCCTGTATTTCCTTGGCTGTATGGTTTACGTGTCCTTGATCTTACAAGGTAAATGAGGTTTTTCTATGTACAAATCATTTTCAAGCGTGAATCTTCTCGTTCATTGAATGGATTTTAAATGAACAAAGCAAATCTTTGAATCTCTCTTCCCTTTCAGATGTTATATCCAGTACATTGCGGACAATGCTTTTCACAATGTGAAGAATGTCACTACTCTAATTCTGACTGGAAACCCTATCTCATATATAGGACCCGATTCCATCAACTCATTACATAAACTACACAGGCTTGTTCTTGTAGATACAGGTCTTTCTTCTTTCAATATTCCATTCAACAATCTCACCAAGCTTCAGGATCTCAACATTGGGACTAACAACATTAAATCCGTGGCTCTGCCAGTATTCATGACAAACTTCACAGACTTCTGTTTACTTGATCTGCATGCCAATAACATATCAATCATAAAAGTGAACCACACTACTGTACTGCGCGAAATGAGAGGAAATATCACATTAAAACTCTCCAGGAATCCAATATTACACATAGAACCAGGAGCATTTCAAGACATCTTACTCAGAGAGCTTAACATACAGGGTGCCTTTGTGTCTTTAAACGCACTGACTGATGGACTAAAAGCACTCAGTGGCCTTGATGTCATCAAACTCACCATTGGAAGCTACATTCCTGCTATTTCTTTAAAGGGAGTCGATCCGTACTATCTTGATGGCCTCTGCTTAATCAAGTTCAAAGAAATATATTTTCTCCAAAAAGAAAGTTCGTATTATGAATTCCATGTCCTCCACTGTATGGTTAATGCAACAAAAATCACTCTGAAAAAAGGATATTTACGATTCATTGAAAATGTTCCATTTCATCATCTTAAAGAACTTTATATAGGTAAAAATGATTTATCAGAAATACCAAAACTTTCTCATTTGCATTCCTTAGAAAAGCTGGTGATTATTAATAACAGTCCGGCATTGTTTAGGGGTTTCAGTGATATGCCAAACCTCCAGTATGTAGATCTGAGTAGAAACCAATTTTCAATCAAAGGCTGTTGTTCTTATTATTTCAAGGATATGCCAAAAATTCGTTTCATCAATTTGAGCCTCAATGCAAACATAAATACAGACTTAAAACCATTTTCTGGTCTAGAATTGCTTGAGGTATTGGATTTCCACCACACAAAATTAGATATAATAGGGAAATATGGAGTCTTACAAAACCTGAAATACTTAACATATTTAGACCTTTCATACACAAGACTTACTTTCAGTAGCCCTTCATCTTTTCATGGCCTTAACAGTCTTAAAGTACTAAAAATATCAGGCAACACTTTTCAAGGAGATATACTGAGTTATTTATTTTCAAATCTTACAGTTCTAGAATCTCTTGACATGTCAAACTCTGGCATTGATCATATAGTCTGGACAACTTTCAAAGATCTGCAGAGACTGCAACATTTATTTCTTAGTCGAAACAAGTTGATGGTTTTAGATTTTTTGACACAGCCAAATCTTCCTAGCCTAACACAGCTTGCAGTAGACCAAAATAACATTGCTAGTATCCAACTTAATACTCTGCAAAATATACCATCAAACCTCTCAGTACTTGATTTATCTTTTAATCCAATCAACTGCCTTTGCACTCAAACAGACTTTATTTTGTGGATTATCAAAAATCAGAAATTATTTCCTCATCCTTATAACATTTTGTGTAAATCACTGTCCCCCAGCACAACCCTTAGAGTAACTGACTTTGACACACAAAGTTGTATAAATATTAGAAGACTGAAGATTGTTCTCTCCATATGTGCTGCTATTGTTCTTGTGTCTGCATCGGTTTTGGTGTACAAGTTCCAGTTTTACCTGCGGTACGGTTGTATCGTCCTACGAGGTCATCGGACCGCCAAACAAGGAGAATATTCATATGACGCTTTCATCATCTACTCTAGTAAAGATGAATGCTGGGTAATGGATGAACTAGTGGACAATCTGGAGAACGGAGTTCCACCCATTAAACTTTGCCTCCATGTGCGGGACTTTGAAGCAGGAAAGGCCATCACCTCCAATATAATAGATGAAGGAATCTTGGGCAGTCGTAAAATTATAGTGGTTGTATCTAAACACTTTATTGAGAGTTCCTGGTGTCGGTTTGAGTTCGAGATGGCCCAGTCTTTGCTAGTGATGCAAGGCAATGCCAACATCATCATCATAATTCTAGAAGATGTGGAAGAGAAGAACATCAAGAAGGTTTTTGGACTTCACAAGTATCTAAAAAAGAACACTTATTTGAAATGGAGCAGAAACCCTCTTAATAACATGAGATTCTGGATTCGACTCAGGAAGGCTGTCATTGCCTCAAAATGATGACGTCTTCAAAACATCTGAAGCATTTTATGGTTACATTTTTAAATAAATGATATGTTCAGCACACCCCTAGACCAATAATGTACACTGTTAATGTTAAATTATATGATAATTCTCAGGCATGGATGTTTCATAGATAATTTGATGTGTTGTGCTTGTGAATCTGTGTAAAGTTTGCTTTGTTGGAAGATAGGTCTCTATAGATATTCACTTTGTTTCTGTGAAGCAAAATAAAAGAAAAAGGCCTTGAATGAAAAGGCACACAGTATGTATTGATTGCACTAATTGATTGCGCTTTGTAAACACTACCTTTTATTTGATAATGCATTAAGTCAGTTCCCAATGGTTCTATGAAAGTTTAGTATGCAAAATTGTGTAACTGATTTCATATTTTTAAAAAATCATAGTGCAGAGTTTGTATTTCAACTATTGCTAAGACAGGCATTACTTGATCTTGTGGTAAGTCAGGGAAGTGAGAAATGTTAAATTTATTACCAAACTATACATTACAATGTCTTTGAAACTGTCAGCTGTTAAGTAGAAAAGTCCCTGTATTTTTCACTTCTTGTATAATGGGAAATTCTTTCGCTTCCTTGTTTTGCCTCCAAAGGTTCTTTTTTTGCATATGAACAACCACCTTTAAATAATTATCAACCAAATACCCTTATATGGAATATGTTTAAAAATGTGCCGTGTGTTTTAACAGCTGCCTTCTCCCCCTAAGCCCTCTGTAAGAACCAGAACCTTGTTCCGCCACGTGTGTCTTCAGCCAACTCCTCCAACAAGGTATACCGGTTTACCCTTCATTCATTGTTTACATTCCTCTATAAAAAGCCTGCGACACAACAGTTTCAGTGAAACTAGGTGGCACACGGAAGTCTCTCCTGCACCTTTCCACTAAGGTTTAAAGATTTTAAAATGTCCCGTCGCAGTAACGTGATGGACCAGGGTCGCTATGGCACGCAGGGTAAGTCCCAGAGGCCCGATTCATCTGACAGATACGACAGGTACAGCAGACTGAGCAGCCAGAACGGTCAGCGCAACGTGCTGTGTGACTTCTGCCTGGCCAAGAAGATGAGGGCTGTGAAGTCCTGCCTCACGTGCCTGACCTCGTTCTGCGAGACCCACCTGCAAGCTCACTACGAATACCCAGCCCTGATGAAGCACAAGCTGGTGACGGCCACCGGCCAGCTGAGGGAGAAGATCTGTGCCGAGCACGACAAGCTACTGGAGGTCTTCTGCCGCTCTGATCAGAGGTGTGTTTGCATTATGTGCATCATGGAAGAGCACAAAAAACATGATACAGTTACAGCTGCAGCTGAGAGGACAGAGAAGCAGGTGAGGTTGTTTTTCTACTGGCACTCTCTGTTCATACCTTCCTCATATTCACAGAAATGCAGCAGGAAAAATAAATAAATGAATAACATCATGTCTAAGAATATTTAATCATTTCAATGATGTAGAATATTGTAGAAATTGTCAAGTTTCAATGTGAAAGTGAGCTGGGTACAATAGCAGAAAAAATGAAATGAGGAACCTGTTAAACAGATCTAGGAAGGTAATGGCTCGTGGTGTTTTCTGATGAACGAATCAGAACGCACACGCTCGCAGGCACATGAGTTACGCTCACAGGTGTCAAATGGCGGGCGTGTGCACGCTTCCTGGTTTGTGCTGCTCCTGAAGCCTCATTGGTCTGGACACTCATGCACGCTTTACATTCTGCTCCTGCAGAAACAGCTCGGGGTCACACTCATGGCCTCTCAGCAGAAGATTGACGAACGAATTAAAAAGTGGCAGGACCTAAGGCAGGCGGCGGAGTCTCTTAAGGTAGGTGAAGTCTCCAAAGGTACGACTTCAATCTTGGAAACAGGACACGCTCTGTCACTCTTGCCTCTGCAGTACTGTACCTGTGGCCTGTGTAATCCGATTCATCTCACGGGGACATTCTTCTGTCCTTTCACCACAGCACTCTTCTCAGAGTGTGTTAGAGGAGAATGACAGGATCTTCACCGAGCTGATTCAGGCTCTGGGGAGGAGGCATGCAGACGTGAAGGAGATGGTCCGAGCTCAAGAGACGTCCATGTTGACTCAAGCAGAGAGACACCTGGGCCAGATGGAGGAAGAGATCACACTGTTGAGGATGAAACACAATGATTTGGAGAAGCTTTCACACTCTGATGATCACATCCATTTTCTACAGGTAGCTGCAATGGATAGTCTGGATAAAAACAAGATTCATTTTGATAAAAAAAAATAATAATAATTTATATAACTTTGTACAAAAATATCTGCAATTGCAGTAAAAGTTTATGGAAACATAAAAGAATAAGTCTGTGACTGTCCCTAGAGCTGGCAGGCTCTCACCGGACCGTCAGGGTATGAAGACTTGTCCAAAACAACACTGGTCCCACAACACTCTTTTGACAAAGCAAAGAAGGCCATATCTGACCTTAAAGTGCAGTTAGAGGACGTGAGCAAGGAAGAACTGAATAGGATCTCACAAGCAGGTTGGTAACACATTTCTTTACTTTTTCTTTAGCAGTGAATTGAGCTTACCTCATTTATTCAAAGTTTTCATTAATTGTAATGTTTAAAATTTGTATTTGTTTATTTTTTATTTTTCAGTGAGTGATGTTCAAATTCTGCAGACAGTACAGCCAAAAACAAGGGAGGAGTTTTTACAATGTACGTTTCTTGATGACTACAATAGCAATACACTTTTACATAAATCTGTAAAGTAACACTGGGACTTTACACCTACACAACAACCATAGAACCGTAAAGTCCTGATTAACATTGGACAAGCTCATCTTGTCTATATGTGCTAATTTTATTCACTAGATAAGACAAACTTTGCAGATGCAACATTTACAGGCAATATACTTCCTGCAGGATTTTACATTTGTTTAAGTCCCATACCAAATCAGAGTAGATGAAGCTGTAAACCTCACCACCAAAACTACAAGCAAGGTCTAGTTTATATTTTTTTAAACAGCAACTATATAATTATACATTCACATACCGGTACGTATATCTATTAATGTCTATATATTAGCGTCTAACTCTAACTGCGACTAATTTTTTTTTTCTGTAAAGTTTCCTGTCGTCTTTCTCTGGATCCTCTAACCGCTCACCCAGACCTGCAGCTCTCCAGAGCAAACACCGTGGTACAGATGAGCAGTGACCCAGGACACTGCCCCGAAAGCCCGGAGAGGTTTGACTTCTGGCAGCAGGTGCTGTGCAGGGAGGTGCTGGCTACCAGCCGCTACTACTGGGAGGTGGAGTGGACCGGTACCGAGGCTGACATAGCTGTCACCTACAAGGACATTAGCAGGAAAGGCAAGGACAATGTTTGCAGCTTTGGCTGGAATGATAGATCCTGGAGTCTGTACTGTTCTGAGTCCAAGTACTCATTTATCCACAACAGTAAAAGTACCACTATACCAGTGCCCAGCTCTTCAAAGGTAGCAGTGTATTTAGACAGCAGGTCTGGAACGCTGGCGTTTTACAGCGTCTCTGACACAATGACTCTCCTCCACAAGGTGTATACCTCATTCAGCCAGCCACTTTATGCTGGATTTGGGGTCTGGGGTTATGGAACTACTGTAAGGATACTATAAGAAAAGAATGTAAAAAAAAACTACACACACACACACACACACACACACACACACTTTTATTATTATTATTATTAGACCTTTATTTATACAGGTAGTCCCATTGAGACTTGGCGTCTCATTTACAAGAGAGACCTGCACACACACACACACCAACACACACACACGTACGCACATTCACACACAGCTTGTGAACACACACACACACACACACACACACACACATCCATATATATGACTGGCTAAAATGTAAAAATTTTCTCAGTTACTTTTGTAAAGATTTTTATCTAAAGGGCATGACTATTTAAAAGCTCAATGCTGGCTTTTAAATATCAAATTTTCTTATTGGATTAATTAATGACTGTCAGCTGCAATCTGAACCAAAGAAAATGAAGGAAGCTACAGTAAATAGATGTAAAGTAGATGCTACACTTCCTAACCACTAGATGGTGTAATTACATCTTTTTTTGTTACAAAATTAAAAAGGCCACAATTACTGTAATGTGTTTCTGATTTGGCCTTGAACAAAATCTGGGTATGTATCTTAGAAATTCTTGTAATTTTTATGCAGTATCATTTTTCCTTGTTCACATACTTAACATTTATTTTATGATGAATAAAACACATGCTTGTGAGTGTTTTGCTAAGAAATGTCAGACACTTTTGTTAAGGATTAATGTGTATATATCTCACAGAAGTAAACTCACAAAAGGTGCAGTGTTTTCGTGTATTCATAAGAGAATTTAATAGTTTAATAAAGTAAATTCTTCATCCCAAACCATGATACATTAACACACACACACAATACATACACAATAAAACCAGCCAGCCATTAGCTACAGTAAAAACATTCTTGGACATTCAGTTGACCACTGACAGATAGTGACCCCTGTCAGATATCCTGCACTCTCCAAATCTGAAGATTCCTTCGTGAAAAACGGTAAAATCATTCTTCAAAGCAGTGTTCATTTTCTCAGTGGCCAAATTCTAGCTATCCCCACTAATGTTTCTTGAAACTACACTCATACTTACATATTTATATATTCTAATCATCCATTACAAGAAATTCAGCCAGTCTAACTTGAATATGATGGTCTTACAATTGTAGGAATAATCATTTTCATTTTTTATGTCTCCTACACATATCTATTTGTTTATGCAAAAGGGGAACAAAGTAACCACTAAATAAAAATAAAGTATTGATCTATACAGTACCGTAGATGAAACTTGATTTCTAGATCACATCGGCCACAAATACGTTTTTTAGGTTTTACCACTGTATACAAACGTTGTATTTGCAGCAAAACATCAGAGTCTGTTCTCAGGAAACAACAACAAAAAAAAAAACCCCAAACCAATAAAACTTGATTTTGAAATTAAGGTAGAAATCTCGAAGCTCCCTGTAGGCTTTGAAGACTTAAGTCCCTAAAGAGGGCAGTCATGGCCTAGTGGTTAGGGAACTGATCTTGTGACCGGAGGGTCGTGGGTTCGATTCCCAGACCTGAGGCCATGACTGAGGTGCCCCTGAGCAAGGCCCTTAACCCTCAACTGCTCACTTGTATAAAAAAAAAAAAGAGATAAAAATGAAAGTCGCTCTGGATAAGGGCGTCTGCCAAATGTCGTAAATGTAAATGTAAATGTAAAGTTCAATCAGTTCAATCTGGCAACCCACAGACTAAATACTAGCGTGTGTCTCCACGGGACCATGTGAGGTTTAGATCTTCTTCTCACAATCACCGTTAAAGTGGAACCTCAAAATCAACAAGAATGCAAAGTCAAAAGAGACCAGAAATACGGCAGGCCTTCACAAAGTACTGGAGATACGGTGGAGAAGATGGAGACAGATGCTTGGAGGTGCAGGAGGAGGTGCTGCTTCATGCAGGGTCCAGGAGGAGGTGATGTCCTCCACGGGAGGAGGAGCCGCAGCAAACAGCTGTCTCAACGTCCATTACACCGGAGGACGAATCAGACACAGCAGGACGTTCAGTGGACCCAAGAGGTGAGAACCAGTGCGATAAACGTGTTTTAAAATTGACACAGGGGACCAGACTGGTCGGGGGTTCGGTGTCCCCGTTTGAGGTGGTCGTGGACGCAGATGTAATTGGGTTGGAGGTTTGGAGGTAACGAAAGGTGGCAGAAAGACGACTGTAGTCCTTCGGTAGGTGGCGGGAGGTAAGATAACCCAAGACGTTTTCGCTACATTTGTGTAGCTGGTTCACAGAAGTTGGATCTGCTACATTCAGCCATTTTGCTCTGGAAAAAAAAAAAGTATTGTGAAAGTTCACGTTTGAACCTTTAGTGGGCTCGTCGGAACCGAGACGCGTTTCCAGTGGCACTTTGAGAGGGACCGTCGACATTAGGACAGCAGATTACTGGCGGGTTTATAACCTTCATCACGAATCACATCTCGGTTCGGTACGTCAAGTTCTTCTCTTTCAGGTGTGATCTCGGAGATGAACGCGTTGATGCCCCCGACACGAACGTAAATGCACATTTATGAGCAAAAAGTGCCAGGCTGGCGAAGGCGGAGAAGGAAGTGGATGTTTCCCGTGGATGTGGCCAGGAGCCCGTGGTGGAGATGACTCTGTGGGTGATGTTGCCCGTCAGCCTGCCTGCCCTCACCATCACTGGGATATGGGTCGTGTGAGTGTCCTGCTCCTACCTTCTACCTCCAGGGCTGGTTCAGAGATGCACCCTAACGAGTGCACAGGCGTACGTGCTTCTCTTAGTATAAACGACTAACATACTCCGCTTGCAGTTCGCATCCCATAAAACTAATGCAGAAGTAAATGAATAAATGACTCGTTTTCTCATGAATTCATTTTATTTTGAGCAGTGTTTCCTTGTTTATACTGGTGAACGCTGTTATCTTATATCAAGAGTTTAGACAACTTTTTAAGGCAGTCTCGCACTAGTGTCAGTGGGCTAAATGTAATCTGCAGTGATTTCTCGTGATAATCTCTGTAATCAGTATCACTGAAACTGAGTTTTTTTTCTCAGGAGCTCTTCCATCTGAGTCTAAAGTAATTGTTACTTTCAATCAAGAAGTTTTATTGGCTTGACTTGTACAAATATAGTGATGAACATGATTCTGTGTGAAAGACTGAGAGGTGTGTGTGCCCCTCCACCTGTAACATGGTTGGACCGAGGACGTCTCACTCCTGCTCCGTGATCATTTTCTCTGGGAAGCGGAGCCAGCAGGTCTATATACCACACAGTGGTGGAGGACTATGGCCAGGAGCTCTGTGTACCACACAGTGGTTGAGGTCTATGACCAGGAGGTCTGTGTACCACACAGTGGTGGAGGTCTATGGCCTGGAGGTCTATGTACCACACAGTGGTGGAGGTCTGTGTACCACACAGTGGTGGAGGTCTATGACCAGGAGGTCTGTGTACCACACAGTGGTGGAGGTCTATGGCCTGGAGGTCTATGTACCACACAGTGGTGGAGGTCTATGGCCAGGAGGTCTGTGTACCACACAGTGGTGGAGGTCTATGGCCAGGAGGTCTGTGTACCTCACAGTGGTGGAGGTCTATGTCCATGAGGTCTGTGTACCACACAGTGGTGGAGGTCTATGGCCTGGAGGTCTGTGTACCACACAGTGGTGGAGGTCTATGGCCAGGAGGTCTGTGTACCACACAGTGGTGGAGGTCTATGGCCAGGAGGTCTGTGTACCTCACAGTGGTGGAGGTCTATGGGCAGGAGGTCTGTGTACCACACAGTGGTGGAGGTCTATGGCCAGGAGGTCTGTGTACCTCACAGTGGTGGAGGTCTATGGCCAGGAGGTCTGTGTACCTCACAGTGGTGGAGGTCTATGGCCAGGAGGTCTGTGTACCTCACAGTGGTGGAGGTCTATGGCCAGGAGGTCTGTGTACCACACAGTCGTCTCTCCCCCTTTCCCTCCAAGGTGGGACCGAGGTGCACTGCCGTTTCACTGATCCTCCCTACTTCCTTCCTGTGGAGTGCACGCAGGCGCCATGGTTCTCCGAGCACTGGGGAGTCCCTCTCCACCCTCTCCACCCTCACCTCCCTCACCCAGAGTGTGGCAGGACAGGCGTGGTCACAGAAACCTTCCGCCAGCACCGCGGGGATTGGAACGCAAATGTGCAGCCGTTAGCTGCGCTTTTCACACAACACCCGCCACTCCTCATTGGCTGCCTGCGAGATCAGGTGAAGCGTTGGACGTTTCCACGTTTCCCTTAGTGACGGTCTGGGAGCGGTTCCCAATGAAATGTGGACTAACTTGTGCTACTCCCTAAATAGATGCTATTGCTGTGAGTGTTGGTTTCACTCATAAAAGGAACAACTGTAATTATGTCCCTAAAGAAGGATTCATCATGTAGTGATCCCAGGTAAAGATATTTCTCACAGTTTGTTGTGCTGAATGTGCTACATTTGAATTGTGTTCATTTAAGCACTCAGTTTAGCCCCTTGTGCTTAATCTGTTGATGGAACATAGCCAAAAGTCAGAGCATCAAACCTGCTGTGATTTAGTTTGTTCCTTTGGATAATTTCATCTTGGTGCTATATTGTTAAAACTTTTTCCGTTTAGAGGAAGTTTCCACGGTAATTTTCTTTATGTTCACACTGTTGAATAGGAACCAGGAGAGTGTGGTTTCACTCTTACTCAACCCTCCAGGGTTCATGATCTTGTCATGCTGGTCTCTGGGTTCTGCTTTGTGCCGTTGCACTGCTCATGTAAACACTGCTTTTAATACATACGTAAATTTCAAGCCAGTCTAGGTGCCCGTTCAGGCCCAGCCAGTCCAGGAGAGCGAGGCCCCTGCTGCGTGCTCCCGGGCCCCATCTGCACATGAACAGGCCCGTCTGGTCTGACCCCAGCGGACGGGCCACTCTGGAGCAGGATGGTGGGGTGAGATGGGGCCTCAGACTGGGCCCGTATGGGTCACCCCGGCCTGCTTGCACCTCCACAGCTACACCATGACACTCCTGGTTCCTAAACATGGGCTCGCTGTGCGGGTGTCTCTGCTGTGTTCTGGATGAGGGCCGGGCTCACAGCTCACCGTGTTTTCCTCATGAAAACTCGCGCCATTTTGGTCTGTCAACGTCTAGTGTTTTAAAATGATACTCAGAAACCTTACGTACTCCAGTCTAATCTGCTTGGCCTTGTTGTGCAATATTAATTGTAATATTCAGAGTTGAAATTTTATATTTGAAATTCTCATTTTTGTTCCATAACCTCAGGTGATTTGGAGCATGTCCAAGAGTAATTGCTTTAATTTTCTGTCCTGACTTCTGCGCCCTGCCCGCCTCCTGTCCCGCTAGTCTTGAGGGTGACCTGGTAACGGCCTTTCTTATTATTCACAACACTAGCCGAGGCAGATGGCAGAATGTTTGTTTCCCAAATGTAATTTCACTCAGTGTGATGCTGAGCTTGGGACCAGACTGTAGAGATGCACCCCACTGTGTACATACATACATGCGCAGGCACACGCGCACACACGCACACGCACACGCACACGCACAAAGATGCAGGGAGAGATGGAAACGGCCCTAATTGGTGTTTAGCCTGGTGCTGACCCTGCACGCTGTCAGATGCAGTTACACCGGACGGACGCACGTTGAGTAGGCTGGGTGGCGGACACCAGAGCCAGCAGGGGAGTGGTGTGGTGAGGGAGATGTTCGCTGTGTGATCCTCTAAACCCTGCAGGGCCCCTTTATCCGCAGGGCTTCCTTTGTGACATTTCTCTGCCAGTCTCGTGAAAATGAGAATGTAGATGTTCGGGTGGTGTGTGTTCACAGAGGGACCTGGTGCCCCTCTGTTCACGGACAGGCTGTGAGGGTCAGTGTCTCTCTGGCTGGATGCTCTTTGATCTTGTTACATTAGCTTGAGAGAGGACTGAAGTGCTTCAGGAAACTCCAAATCAGCTGGCCATTTGACTCCGTTTCCCAGAGTTCTCTGCTCTTTCATTCATGTAATTTCTTTCATTCATGTAAGGAAAAGCAGGGAAGCAGATTGGTGAAAACTGTCACTGCTGTAATGAGATTAGTTTTCAGGAATATTGGTCTGAATATTGAACTGTTTTGCTAGTATGCAACTAGGAGCAATTTTTTTTTCAAGCAATATATTTAGCCTCAAAACATTCAATTTTCTTTCCGTTTGTTGTTACGAGTTTGTTCACTTATTCTGGAAATTTGTTAGATTCTGAGGGTTAAAATCAATTTGTTCTTTTATAACCACACTCTTTCAAAGCCCTCGGTCAGTAGCGTCACGGCGTAGTGAATTCTCCGTCATGTCTCTTAGGTACGCCATGGCCCTCTACAACCAGCATGTGTGTCCTGTGGATAACTGGTAAGATTTTCAGCTTTTATTTCTTTACATTTAATTGTGCAGTTTCTGATGTCTGTCTGCAGCAACACGTCCGCTCAGTAGGACGGTGTCTCAGATCAACATGCGTTCGGTCACCTACTCCAGAAGCATGGTTTTTGCATTAGGGCAGACATTATACATTACATTTTAAGACAAATCGAAAAACGGATTTCCTCTTGCCATCCATACCGTTCATATTGTACAATAATAACAATACAAGTTATATATGTTTATATAAACATTTCATGCGGGACCCACATGTTCTGGTCTTGATTAGATAATGGTTTACATGCTTTAAACCGAAGTATGACTTACATAATCCCTGTTTGAAATAGTTACCCTGAATTAGAACCCTTGACTTCATGCAGTACAGTTTATAATTAGTTAGTTCTTCTAAGAAAGGGTGAAAGAATGTCAGATGTATTCCTAATCAGCCGGTTAGCCATTGATTAATTTAAACCTCCAGTTTATCTAAAGTTCTATAAATGTCAGAAAGTAAGAGCTTTTGGTAAATCAAAATTTATTTGATGGTGCTTTGATGATGTTGAGACCTGAGGGTCACGTTAACAAGTCACATTAGCAGTGTGGAGGCGCTGAGGGTCACGTTAGCAGTGTGGAGGCGCTGAGGGTCACGTTAGCAGTGTGGAGTTGCTGGGGGTCACGTTAGCAGTGTGGAGGTGCTGAAGGTCACGTTAGCAGTGTGGAGGCGCTGAGGGTCACGTTAGCAGTGTGGAGGCGCTGAGGGTCACGTTGGCACGTCTAAATATGACGTGTGAATCTTGGTAAAACGGTTCACTGTGGAGGTCAGTGCTCTCGATTGTGGAAACACTTTGTGCGACGGGTTCATTTTGAGTGCATGCGTAGTCCTGGGCTCTGCTCCAACGAGACGTTCCACATCGGCCTAGATGAGGGTTTGAGATAAATGGCACTTTTCCAGGAACCTGCATTACACAGTCAAGTTTGTCCCAAAACACAAACTCCTCTTGGTGTTTACGGTGAGGAATTAGTCCATACAAGTCACAATTGTTTGTTTTTAATACATTTGGATGCAGTTTGTAACTACTTATTTTTTTTACTTTGTTTTATTAATTAATTATCACTGTGTTTTCGGATAAAAAAAAAAAATCTAAACATTATTTATTTCACCAGGGGCTGGAATGCAGTTCTGTGTGTTTACAAACAGATAGTCCCATAGTGTATAAAGTGCTTAGACCTGTCTCATGTGTGTGAGTGATGTTTAAGGTTGGAGGTCAGGTGACCCCGTTACTAGTTTGATGCAGTTTCAGTCTTCAGCATTCATCTGTTTGTTTCAGGATGTATAATCAGTCATGTGAGGAGGACTTGTCCATGCAGAGAGGACCAACTCTGTGCTGCACACTAGACAATGTCCCTCTCATCAGGTCTGTGAAACCCTCCATACTCTCTCTGTCTGTCTGTCTGTCTCTGTCTCACTCTCTGTCTGTCTGTCTCTCTCTCTCTCTCTCTCTGTCTGTCTGTCTGTCTGTGTCTCACTCTCCTCTGTCTGTCTCTCTCTCTCTGTCTCTCTCTCTGTCTGTCTGTCTCTGTCTCACTCTCTGTCTGTCTGTCTGTCTGTCTGTCTCTCTCTCTCTCTCTCTCTCTCTCTCTCTCTCTCTCTCTCTCTCTCTCTCTCTCTGTTTTTCACCAGAATGTTCCTTGTACTCTGTGTTACACACTGTTGAGTGGAGTGTAAGTTCAGTATTTCCCTATATGACTAGTTGGGGTTTAGACTCATGAACAGGCCGTGAGCCTAACGGGTCCATCCTCTGCCTGCTGAGTGTGTGATCCCGTCTGGCCCCTGCTGACCTCTGACCTCATCACCGCATGTCTGCCTCTGAGCTCCTGTGTTTCTTCACCACGCTCATTTCTTTTTCTTCATAATCTTCATTTTTATACAATCACCTTTTGTAACAGGAATGACGGAGAGTGGTGTGTGTGTGTGTGTGTGTGTGTGTGTGTGTGTGTGTGTGTGTGTGTGTGTGTGTGTGCGCTGCGGGATGCGCTTGTGCATGCCTCTCCAATGAAGGAATTCCCCTGATTTTGCCAGGAAACAAAGTTGGACTTTGGGGGAAGTGTGTGTTGCTTGCTTAGTTGCCTCTTTTAAACAGTTAGAAGATGGAAAAGCAAAGGCAGAATGTAAATATTGCTGTGCATATTATGGGATGTGTGCCGTCTTTTCCCATAAGCTAATTTTTCTGTTCCATCAAAGCAGTGTAGCGTATGGAGTTTCATAAGTAGTGTTTATGTGCATGTGTTATTCTTGGATGTCTGTGGGTATTCTCGATCTGTGCGGATGCTGCCTCTGTGGTGTTTGTGTGGGTCTGTGGGTGTGAGTGTGGGTCTGTGTTTGGGTGAGGGCATGTGTTCGTGAGGGTGTGTGTGTGTGTGTGTGTGTGTGTGTGTGTGGGTGAGGGCATGTGTGTGTGTGTGTGTGTGTGTGTGTGTGTGTGTGTGTGGGTCTGTGGGTGTGGGTTTGTGTGTATTGGTTGAGGGTCTGTGGGCGTGGGTCTGTGTGTGGGTGAGGGCATGTGTTCGTGAGGGTGGGTGGGTGGGTGTGTGTGTGTGTGTGTGTGTGTGTGTGTTGGGGAGGGGAATGTTACATTTCTTTCCTGTACTCTTCTCTTCCTGGCACAGAGGTGTAGTTTAGTGGGTGAAAGGCCAGACACCCTGTGAGACTAAAGCGTGTTCAAACTGGACACTACAGGAGACCTTTATCATACACACACTTCTCTCACAAGTGCGTGTATTACCAGCAGCTGAGTAGGGCTACATAAAGAAATACAAAAGAGAGGCTACCTGCAAAAAAGAAGCTCATGAAAAGGAAATGTGACCATTATGCTCAAACGTGTTTTGTGTGCAGATTTCTAGAGCATTTTCGTCAGTGTTCTTTCTGACGATTGAGATGCGTTTTGCCCCTCGACGAGATTGAGTTTAAGTTGGATTAAGGATACAGGTGCCAGATTAGATGCAGTGCTATTGGCCTAGCTGTTATTAATCAGATTTGGCAGCTTTGTCGTGTTGTAATTCCATTGCCTGGGTAAGAGTGAGCAGCCAGGTATATGACGGGGAGGGGGAGGTAGTAATGTGACTCCCTCAGTAATTCCCAGGGGGCGTCTGTCTTTGGTGAACACGCATTATTGCAGAGTGCTGTAGTCGGACCACCGCGCTGGGGGCGGTCGGAGTAACTGGGTCAGGTCCTGCTGCTGCTTTAGTGCACATCATACGCTCTGATGGCTGGGTGACGATTCATCGGCGTCTTGGGGTCCTCGAGTCTCCGATCTGCCCCTCCCACTCCTGTCACTCAGCTCTAGTGGCCCCTCCCACCAGCCCAAGGAGGGTCTGGTCTGTTCAGCTGCATCGTGAGTGAGTGTGTGAGTGTGTGAGTGTGTGAGTGTGAGTGTGTGTGTGTGTGTGTGTGTGTGTGTGTGTTGGGAGTGTGCATACACATTTTAACTCCTTCAGGTTGATGATCATGGAGCATTTTTGAAATACCGTTATGTTATTCTCCCAGTGTGGCAACGAGTCGAAAAAAGAGCTGATCCAGGGACAGCCCTCTGTCTGGGCTTTCAGAACAAGCATTCCACATTTAACCGCTGTGTGTGTGTGTGTGTGTGTGTGTGTGTGTGTTTTCCTTTGCAGTAAATGTGGCACACTGCCTCCAGAGAGCTGCTTCTTTAGTCTTATCTGCAGTACAGGCTCCTTCATGGGTAAGTGTGTGTTTACTGTGCTGTACGTCATACACAAGTCACGCCAACACTGGGAAGAAGAGTTTGTTTTCGTTTAGGTTGTAATCTAATAATAGTCCATAACAGACCACATACACTGATGAAGTGTACAGTTGCATGGACATTTATTGTTGCGTTTACAGGGGAGTAGCAGCTGAGATATTGTGTGGGGGCGGAGCAGTGTGTGAGGGCGGAGCAGTGTGTGGGAAGGTGGGCGGGGAGATATGCTTCTTTTTTTTTTCTTTTACTCTGAGATGGAGCTGTTTCCATGCCATCTGCATTGTGACATCAGAAAACCGGTGACCTATGTGGTCACCATGTATCGCAGACTGAGTTTAGCAGACAGGCTGCAGAGAGCTGGAGATGAATCATGAAATTCAGCAGGGACCACATCACACAGACAGTGACAAGTCATCGAAAAGCAAGTTCAAAACACAAAAACAAATACTTCATTATCAAAACATTAGTGGACCAAATTCCATATCGGCAATATGTACTGGTGAGGTCTGCCCTTAGCCGCTAACATAAATGTGACATTTTAGCACCCAGCCTTTAATGCGCGTTGGCTCAGGAGGTTTGTCTTATTAAGATTGACGCGACAGTCTGTTGGCACGTAGAGACGTTTCTGACAACAGCCAATCGGACTTCGGCAAAGAAAACACTCCGCAAAATACCCAGAACGTGCCTGTCACAACAAGTGTGCCTTCTGCTGCAGGCATAGTGGAGTCTCTGAGCAAAAAGGCCTTTTGTTTGGTGTTTCTGGTAAACTCTGATGTGGGCTCTTGGTCCTCTGCTCTCGGCTGGTGGCTGGTAGTGCTCCACGTCTCGTGAGCCGAGAGACTGGTCCCGGCAGCTCAGACTAACTGGTTTGTTGAGGAAAAGACAGTGCTTTTTCCAGCAGTGCCTGAGGGTCCCAGCATGAGGATTTACTGCGCAGGGACCCCGTTCTTAGGCCCTCATTTAGCCTTATCGTGCTATCTGAGTGGGCTGTTGCCCCATGATGTATGCCGCTGCTGTGTTTAAACAGTGCAAGTGTAATGTAGGTGCTTACACTGGATCGAGAGGACCTTCTGGAAGGGGTTTTGTATAACTAGACCCAGTAAATACCAGTAGAGTCAATGCCACCCTTCCTCGTGTGGATTCGGGTTGCCAAGAGCTGTTAGCTCACCCCATAGCTGCAGCTTGTGTGTTTTTTGAGGCGCATCTCCCTAAAGAGTCTAAGGCAGAGCTGAACACAACAACACCAGCAGGACACACCAATGGAGAGGGACTGGCTCTGAAGAGCAGTAGTCAGTGCTGTAACGCCTGTCATCACCGTGCCGATCCCGGCTCCTCCCCCTTCCCATCAGCCCCTGAGCAGCTGGGACCGCATTCCACGCTAACGTTTTGATTTCTCTACGGAGTACTTTCACTTTTAAATCCACCCTGAATTCCTGAATTTGGGAACTCTGGTTTTGTCCTGCAGGTGAAAGGTAATCTGGGCCCTTTGTGCAAACATATTGCTCTTGTTTTTATGCCCTGTCATTAGGTTGGCAGTTAACACATTCATGGGGTGACTAACACAGTTCCCAACATCGGTGTTAACACTCAGCACAATTTCAACAGCTCCTGTAACAGCCAAATGTGTTTACAGCAAACAGCTTGACAGCATGCCGTCATTCGAAAGGCACTGGGGGGGCCGACAGTGACGTGACGTCTGCTGCTCAGCTGATGTCACGGGGAGCTGCTCATGTGCACCTCGAACACTCACACGTGGCCTAATTTCAGTGGCTGCTATTAAGGTGGATGACATGAGCCCAGGCTGATGGAGGCGTGAACCTGCGGCAGGAACATCTCCCTCATCCCTGGTCCTGCTCTCCGGGTCGTTCACCGCCTCTGTTTACTCGACCTCTCGTTCAGCCGCCCGATGTGCCCGGGGTCGAGTCGTTCACCCTCCCAGGAGTGGTGTGCACCGCATGGGCAAACACTAAAGATGTGTGGCCATGAGCTGCCTTCTGGGGAGAAGAATTCGGCTCTAGGAAACGTGCCCACACATACAAACACCAACTCTTGTTGGTCTATAGCAGGGGTACTCAACTGGCGGACCGCGGTCCGGATCCGGACCCGAACGCAGTCCTGTCCGGACCCAATCTCATTCCTGATTAACTGGATACGGACCAAAACAAAACCGTAACATTTATTTCAGGGCTATTGAAAAAACACTCCGTCACGAGTGTTACGTTTGCCACCCCCGCTCAACAACTTACGTTCGCCACCCCCCGGGCTACAAGCCTGGTTGACGCTTCGCGAGCGGCGCGAGGGTCCGCGCGGCGAAAATAACGCGCGCTGTCGGTTCGCGAGGTCGTGCACCTCTCGAATTTTGTAACTTCGCGCGCGCCGCGCTTCAGCGCAATGAACAAAGTCACGTTTTCAGGGTTCATACACCTTTATAAGGTGGAATTCAAGCACTTGTACGTCACTTTCAAGGTCCATTTCAATATTTCCCAGCATGTTAAACATTAAATATTTATACATATATTTATATTTATACATATAATATTTCCCAGCATGTTAAGTTAAATATTTATACATATACTCGAAATAATTCGCTTTTTATCACATTATTTAATGGTTGTTTATTTTAAAAACGCCCAATCTTCACGTCTTCACGTTCTCTCGTGTTTCGTCCTGGAATTACAAGAGGCTCGTATTTGTTAACCTAATACAAGAGAACTATTCAGTCAGACAGATTTGTTGTGAAACCAAGTAGTTACAATTTCAAGCATTTTAAAGTACTTTAACCTAAATTCCAGCACTTTTCAAACCTGAAACACATAGCAACATTAAAATTGGTCAGGTAAATGTTCATTCCCCTGTTTTGAGGGGTGTTTCTACCACATATCGTTTCGGACAAAACACCACAACCCCCCCCCCCCCCCCCCCCCCCCCATCCGGACCTCAGGTCACAGGTATCTGCCAAAATTGGACCGCGGACAAATTTAGTTGAGTACGCCTGGTCTATAGAGTGTTCAGATCGATCTCTCGTGACCTCTGTTATCTTTCTGCCTTGCTTTGGCTAAACTGGAGGTGAGCCACTGACCTCCCCTGGACTAAGAATAGTGCTTCAGTGAACACCGCACTTCCGCACCAGTGAGGAGGTGTGCGGTAAAGTGTGTCAAGTCCGTATCGCGTTACGGTCAGCTCTAAGCACACTCTAGTCGTTGCACAGATAAATTTAGCTGGTTGTGAATCGCTGCGTGTGCTGGATTTGTGTTCGTTTCCTGTGGCCGTTTTCACCTCGCATCCTGGAGAGTGTGAGCCTAGCTGGTGTGTGTTGGCAGACCGTGGCGAGCTCTCCTCTCCACACTAATGGAGTCAACATGGAGTTGTTTTTCACTCTGACTGTCTGGTGCATCTGAGCTTTGACAAAAAGGACAAAGGAGCTGATTTCTTTTGCCTCTGGAGCTCCTCTTTAGTGATTTTGTGTGCGTGCTGGCCACACATGTTCTACAGATCTGGTGGTTCTGATCTCGTGGAGTGTAGGAAGCTTGTCGGCGTGCAGCCTGAGTTGTGCCCCTTGTCAAGGCAAAGGTCACGGGAGCCTGTTGCCTGTAACGTCTGGCCGTGACGGCAGCACTGTTAGAGGGGTGCTAGGGCTGGCGAGAGTGTTGCGGGCTCGCCGTGAGTGTGAACATCTCGGGAACAATCCCCGTGGAGTGCGAGGTTGCAGAAGCGGTTGCAAGCGTGAGGGGTGACCCGACACCACGATCATCCCCAAGCCGGCCGGTTCAAGTCCACTTTCATTAAGCATTAACTCTGCAGAGCAAACCGAGCAGGCGAGCCAACGTTCGACTCCTCTCAGCACACAACAATCACCCCTGTTACCCCCCCCCCCCCCCCCCCCCAGTCACCCCACACCCCAGCTATTCCAGGAAAACAATGAATAGGTTCTAAGGAACACCGGACATTAGTGTGTGTGTGCATGTGTGTGTTGTCATGCAGATTCTTGCCAGTTAAGTGCAGGGACAAGTTCTACTGTGGCGTGCACACGCCTGCTGGGCTGTTAGAGGGTCTTGGTGCCCGTGCTCAGGGTCCTTGGTGCTGATTAGACATGAAATAAGATAATACACACACAAGCTACAATTTCTTTTGTCTCATTGTGGCAGTGCGCTAGGCTAATATTTTATTTTGCTGTATGGACAGTAGTTTTGTTGTGCTAACTATTTAGAGAACGTGGAACATGTCATTACTTTGACATTACCGTCGGCAATTTTATGTTAGGAAGGAGTTCAAGAAGAGGTGGGAGTCACTTGGAAACCAGGATATTTTTTATAGGAATCCAGTCCCTTTTGGCAAGCAGTGGTTTCGTTTTGATGGTTACTGTGCCTCCCGGCATGGGAGAGTTTCTCTATGGCGCAGAGTGTACTGTAATGTGTGTGTTAGTAGTGTGTTAAGTGTAAAGGTGTGTAAAAGTGTGTTAAAAGGTAGGGGTGACCTGCAATAGTCGCTGATTCGACTATAGTCGACTATACCCCCTAGTCGACTATGAACGTCATAGTCGAATGTACCATTCTAACTGCATGGTGGTGCCCAAGGATGCAGCTAAGCATTAGTTGTTACATGAAATGTCTTTGTTTTCGTTATATATAGCCTTTTGTCAAATAAAATCATCCTAATTTCTGTTAATAAATATTTAAAAATGATGTTTGCGCATTAACAAAAGGCATCTTACTTACTACACATTAATAAATCACACCCTGCAGTTGCACAATCCAAACGAGCGGAGCTGAACACGCCACAGAATACGCAGCATCTACCGAGATTAATGGCTACTAAAAAACTTCAAAAGTTTGAAAAAGATAAAGATGAATCAAACAAAGTAAAGTGCAAGTTATGTCATCAACGTCTTTCATTTCGCACGACAACAACCAACATGGCATACCATTTAAAACGCGTAAGGCGAAAAAAAAAAAAACAGTTCAGCGGTTTGTCGTTTCGGTCGTGTCATCTCATCTCGTCTCGTCACGGTGCGTCTTGGCAAGTAGCCTATAAACATTTTTTGTTGTTTGCTTTTAAACCCCGTTACTTGAACCTTTCCTTATATTTTTTGCTGTTGTGTGTCAATGTTTTTATATTTTCAGGCAGGCATATTTTATTTTAAATATTTTTGACATTTTAGTGTCTGACAGTTCGATATGCGCAATGCGCACTGACGGCTAATGTTCTCTAACGTTTCATAAAAAATAAGTAAGTGAATAAATAAAAGCTGAATAAAGCCAACCTACCGTATGTATTCATTTATCTGAGTGTTTTAGGTTTTTACTTTGAAGAGGAAAAAAGTCCTGAATGAGAAAGGGATCCCGTTTAAGATGCTCTAAATAAAAAATAAAA